>NW_025814038.1:347642-445142 GCF_021917145.1 Hypomesus transpacificus | reverse complement strand
ACTTGTTTACTTTTAAAACAGACTAAGTCAGAGTTTGATGCCCTTAAGCAGGCTTGCAGCCTACCATCTCTTTACCCTCCAGGGCGGCGTGCATGCGAGCCAGCTCCGCCCTCTGATCCATCAGCTCCCTGTTTAGCCTGTCTGTCTCATGCTGCTGCTGCTCTGCCTGATCAGGACCAGAGAACAGACGTCACCCTGGAGGACAGACATCACTCTGGAGAACAGACATTACTCTGGAGAACAGACATCACTCTGGAGAACAGACATCACTCTGGAGAACAGATATCACTCTGGAGAACAGACATCACTCTGGAGAACAGACGTCACTCTGGAGAACAGACATCACTCTGGAGAACAGACATCACTCTGGAGAACAGACGTCCCTCTAGAGAACAGTACAGACTACCAGGAAGACTATAGTAGTGTTTCTCTGTCAGGGGAGGACGTTGTCCTACCCTCATTCTGTTCTCCTGAAGGAGGTGTTCCACCTGGCTGCTCAGCTGGTCTTTGGCCCTGATCAGGTCATCCTGGCTCTGGTGGGTGTTGGCCAGTAGTCTCACTGTGTCTGCATTCTACAGATGTACGGAAGGGAGAGGATGGAAGCGAAACACAGTTGTGATGTTCTAGTGTTCTGGTGTTCTGATGTTCTGGTGTTCTGGTGTTCTACTGTTCTGGTGTTCTGGGTTCTGGTGTTCTACTGTTCTGGTGTTCTGGGTTCTGGTGTTCTACTGTTCTAGTGTTCTGGTGTTCTGGTGTTCTGGTGTTCTAGTGTTCTGGTGTTCTGGTGTTCTGGTGTTCTAGTGTTCTGGTGTTCTAGTGTTCTAGTGTTCTGGTGTTCTGGTGTTCTGGTGTTCTAGTGTTCTGGTGTTCTGGTGTTCTAGTGTTCTGGTGTTCTAGTGTTCTAGTGTTCTGGTGTTCTGGTGTCTGGTCCCGGTACCTTCTTCAGCAGCTCTGCGTGGCCGGTGACCAGCTCAGCGTGTCTCTCTTTCAGCTGACAGAAGCGGATCTCTGCTGCCTGGGCCCTGCCTGTGAGAGAGGAGAGGGGTCATGGAGCCACGGAGATGTCTGTGTCTCTACGTGTGTGTGTGATGGTGTGTGTGTGATGGTGTGTGTGTGATGGTGTGTGTGTGTGATGGTGTGTGTGTGTGATGGTGTGTGTGTGTGATGGTGTGTGTGTGTGATGGTGTGTGTGTGTGATGGTGTGTGTGTGTGATGGTGTGTGTGTGTGATGGTGTGTGTGTGTGATGGTGTGTGTGTCTACGCACCGTCCGCCTCCTTGTACCCGACCTGCGCCCCGGCGTTGGTGGCGTTGGTGCTGCGGAGGGCCTGCACCTCCATGCGCAGGTGCTCGTTGTCCACCAGAGCCATCTGCTTGTGGGTCCTCTGCTCCTCAAGCTCCGCCTCCAGGGAGTTCACCTGGGACTTCAGGTGGCTCACACACCTGTGGGCCTGGGGGAGAGGGGGGAGAGAGGGGGGGGAGAGGGGGGGGGGGGGTCGTATCACGCTCCGAAGACACAGACCCACCAAGCTAGTCATGTGATGGCACGCACGTAAGTGCTTAGACTTGCACGCACATCGCACGCGCACGTAGTCACACACACACTGACCTCTGTTTTGATGAGCTGCAGCTCTGGTTTGATGGCTTGTAGTTCCTTCCTCATAGATTCCACCTCTGTCTCCCTACCCAGAAGAAGAAGAAGAGGAAGAAGAAGAAGAAGAAGCAGAAGAAGAAGAAGCAGAAGAAGAAGAAGAAGAAGGGGGAGATGTCAGACTCACTCTGCAGAGTTCGCGCGAGACCGATACACGGCACCTCCAGAGAAAACGCTGTATCTTCACAGAAACACTGTTTATTCATAGATAGTATTTCTGAAAACATAGTCTATCTTCATAGAATGACTGAATATTCGTAGTAGGAAGTCTCTCCTGCTGTTAGAAAGCTAGCTGTACTTCGTTCAGAGGGCGGCTACAGGAGAGGATCTTTACCTTGGTTCAGTCTCCGAGTCTGGAGCTCCCATCTGACTGAGAAGGTAGTACTGTAAGGACACAAACACAAACAGACACACTGTAGAGGATGACAGCTCCTTCATCGTTAGGATTCAACAGGAGTGGGATGAGGGAACAGGTGAGTGTAGAGGATGATGCACTGGAGGAGGGGATCCCTCAAGGAATTGCTCCTCCCAAGGTTTCCTCCATTTTTTCCTCTGAGAGTTTTCCTGGGAGTTTCTCCTTGAGGGTTTCGATTGGTTGAGGGGCAGTTCTGTCTGCGTTTGTGATGCCCTCTATGACAACGTGTGTCAAAAGGCCATACAAATAAAAGTCCTTCTCAGAGGTCAGGTGATCTCCGGTCGTACCTGAGTCTGTGGCACTTCCCTGTAGTCTGGCAGTGGCTCCGCCTCCTCATCCTCAGGTGGCTCCTGATTGGGCACGACCACCACAGCCTTGACATATTCGGCCAGCGCAGAGGCGCGGAGGAAGTTGGGAGGAGCCTGTGGGGGTTCAGCGCACAAACACAAGAATGTACCCAGCGCTGTGAGGACGAGGAACACAACACTGACCAATATCAACGCAGGCTGAGGGAACTGATACTCACGTCTGGAAGATCAGGAATCTGGATGACTTTTTTGAAGAACTCCATTTCTCTGGCTCGGTCGAAGAACCTGGTGAGGCTGAGAGACGAGAGAAGGATGAGTCAGCTGATGTCTTCATACCTGCAGTCGGCTGTGTGTGCCTCTGATACTCCACGGCTTTGTGAGGAGGAAGAACCATTGCTTGGTGACGGTGTACCTGTTGAATAGATCCCGGAAACGCTCTCGGTGTCCCAGTAACGAGTCTGGACTCACTCCTACGTGACAGAACGTTTCATATGGTCAGACACTGTGATTTAACCACAGCTGTCTGTGTGTGTGTGTGTGTGTGTGTGTGCGTGTGTGTGTGTGTGTGTGTCACTCACGGCTGTGCAGTTTGAACATCAGTTTGACGGTGAAGTGGTAGAGGAAGCTGCAGTCCAGTATGAGAGGGATGAGGGGCGCCAGACGGCACTGCCCAGCGGGAGTGGTGGACTTGGCCCCGTTAGCATCCAGCTGGCGCCATACTGTGGGGGTCACATGGATCCAGACACACAGGAGCAAACACACACACACATACACACAGGAGCAAACAGACACACACAGGAGCAAACACACACACACACACGGTCACAAGACATCACTCACCTAACTGACTCTGAAAGAAGCTTTTGTCGAGGGGGGAGAGACAGAGACAATAGTCAACTAGCAAACCTGTTTCGGACATCTTGAGGCCGGAATCCAAGTAATCAAGCAGTTCCTGGGTCATGTCGAACCTGAGGTGGAAGGATAAGATGGGGAGAATGTAAACATGCGATATTCTTTCAGGTGGATGTGTTACAGGGAAAGTATGTTCGACTGAAGTTTAAAGAAATTTACACTTTGTTGACGTCATTTCCTGCCTCTCTCTCCACTGTGTCATCACTGGCTTCCAGGTTACCTGGGATTGTTTTGTGCTGCAGGAAAGGAGAATGTATGAATAGACTGCAAGTTCATATTCTGAAGAGACTCTCAACTAAAAACAATATTAGTATCTCACCTTTGCATGGAAATCCATTTTATTACACAGGAATTTAGCAGACAAGGCCACAATGTGTCCATATCGATCATGTAGGTTTCCCTGAAGAAGAAAATACAAATTATTACAGTGACCTTTCAGTACTTCATTTCGGCAGAATCCGTCCTCGAGGTCGCTGTTACTTGAAATATTTTGTGGGATTTGTGTTTGGGCGGACAAGAATTTGCAACACAACGGAGACCTACTCCAACATGGAAGTTCTCCACGTAGAATAGATGCCAGACCCAGAACTCACCCAGAGAACACCCATATCTTTCACATTCCGGCTGTATCTGTGGGAATCCCTCACTGACTGTGGAGCAAACACAAGACACAAGATTCATCAGTACACGACAGACAGTCAGGAACGATTCGAATGTTGCTGCAATACAATTGACATTTTCATTCGTTCCCGCCAGACGTTTTCACCCCCAAGCGCCACGCAAACGCGGCTTGACGACCACCCGTTTCCAGGAAGTGTTGTTGCTTACGTTGGGGTGTCCGTCGCGAAGGAGCTTGTGGACCATGAAGCAGAACTTCCAGCTGACGATGGCGTTGCTGGAGAGGGGAACGTTGAGCATGTAGGACCAGAAGGTCGAGGCCCCGGCCTCCTTGTGGGTCCCCATGATGATGTCAGCACGGTCGTCAAGGAAACGTTCAGACTAAACACCAGTGTCACACCCCTAAGCGGACCATTAAGCTAAACGACTGTGGCAGGTCATTGTTCTTCGCTCTGTCACATTATGGGTGTGTTTGAAATATGTTTCTATGTAGCAGACAAGAATTGTGTTTTCAAGCTTGAAGTGTTGCTGGTGAAAGATATACAATGAGGTCCATGTTATTTCACGTCCAATCATACTTACTGATGGAACACATTTATTTTTTTATGAGACCCAGTATTTGTGGCCCTCATTGTCCTCAGTGTGTTGCTTTGAGTAAAGGATACTGCGTACATATTTCTCCTTGGGCGGGGATTCGCTGGAGGTGATGGTTTTGCTGATGCTGTGGAGCTTTTAGCAGGGAAGGAGCAATGAAGGTGAAGACAGTCGAGGAAAATGAAGCGTGGAGAAATAAATAGCAGCCTAATTACTAACATCTCACATTTAAAACATTCTCAAAATGACTTAATATTGTTTAAGGACGATGTAATGTAACTATAGCTTACAAACAGATGGCTAATTAATGTTTCATGTTATGATGAAGACGATGTTGTTTTTCTTTCTCAGACTTAAGGTATGAGGAAACTCCCACTGCTAAGAATACAAAGTCAATCTCAATCACTGCACAACATCTATCTCAACTACATAGACCTGCCTTGAAAATAATTAACTAGCCTATTATATAACTATAATTTAAACTAAACAGCGGTCTTAATATTTCAGGTTATTAGAATACATAATAGACTCATTCCGAAAAAATCAAACTCAACCACATAAAAAAGTTACAGAGGAACCTTTGCGGTATGAAACAAATATATTTTTACCTGTTCTTTGCGAAACTGTTCTTTCTCCGCAGCTATAACCTTTTCGGTCTTATTTTCAGTTTTATTTTTATTTTTACTAGAACTCATCTTGTTGCTGTAATCCACTCACTTCAGATGAACAAGTAGGTTGTGTTCAAGGCAGGCTGTACCTGTATGACATCACGTCGAGAAGAACGACGTCAGTCTACACATTCTTCCTTTATCGTTGATGGGTAGTGGATGACTGATGCGTGAGTTTCGTTTTTTAACGCTTTTTTACGTGATTGAAGCGTATAGGTTTGCTTTGCGAACAATTGCGCAAATGTGCATCAGCGTTCAAAACTTTTGACACTATTTCGTTTGCCGTGGGCTACAATGACGAGGATTCACAAGTTCGGTATTGAAAACCAGATTCAATCGTTGAGTAAAAATACGGATAGGGTGTTCTTTTGGTTATAGATTGGATTGGAAAAGATTAAAATGAAACATGTTATGAAGAACGTGGTTTAATTTCTATTTTAATAGAAAAACATTTGACATTTTTCTCTTTTAAAAATACTTAATATAAACATTAATGACACAAAATAATATGCTCATGCTGACAGAGTACAGTTCAAGTCTCATTTAAATCCAGTTTCTATACCCAAGTTAGGTGTCCCCTGTGTAAGTCACCCATCAGGTTTAGTGAAACTGGAATGTTAAGTAAGCCCTGCTCAGTAGCCCTGTCCGACTGGTTAGACATATTGGCGAGAGACGGAAAAGAAAACAACCTCTAAAATAGTTTTGGATCAAGTTTTGGAATGACCATCTTTGTTCCTCAGAAACATTTGGCAGTAAATAAACCTTTGTATTATACAGTAAATAACTTTCAGACACCACATATGCTTGATAATACTTCGATATACTAAAATATTACAAAGTTAAAACACTTTCAATGTGTAAAAACATGTTTTTATAACTTATTTTTAAAGATATAAAAGTCCTTCTTTGGTTCCCTGAGATACAATTGTAGTCATTCATTGGCTCGGCAGGAGTGAGTCTCTGGTTCTGATTGGCTTGGAGGAGGCTTCACCTCTGACCCCTGGTCCCTCCCTCCTGGCTTCCTGCTAGCCCACAATGCTCCTGGGTTGCGTTGAGGTGCTGAGCGGCCCTGGGCGGAGTTCCACTCTCCTAGTATCAAAACAAAAGACATGTTATGTCTTTACGCACTCAAAGAGATGACTGGAGTACATCCCATTTGTCAGTGCCAACACACACAACATAGACAGGAGAAAGAGGAGGGAGAGAAAGAGAGGGATAGAGAGAGGGATAGAGAGAGAGGGATAGAGAGAGAGAGGAGAGAGGGACAGTAGAATAAGAAAGGAGAGAGTGGAGTGGATTCTTAAGAGACACTATAGCCATTAACAAGCGTGAACCTTGTGTGCCTGCGAGGCCGGGTGATAGGGGGAGTTCTGGCTCGCGTGATGGGAGGAGTCACTGGAGCCGCTCAGCTGACCGGCGGCGAACCCGAGGACAGCATCACAGTTGTGGGAGGGGCTAGTGGTCTGCAGGGCGGAGCGTTCCAGGCTGGACACCATCTCCCTTGACTCGGCCAGCAGACGCTGCAGCCGATTGGTGGAGCAGCAAGTGCCATCCTGACAGGAACAGGAAGAAGAACCTCACACCAGTATCCTGTCTCCGGGCCTGCGTAACCATGGTAACCTCCATACAGCAAACCTCACGTAAAGTTTCCACGTAACTTAATCAAAATGGGAATTGGAATTGGTTTCTGTTTGTTGTAATGGAGAAGAGAGGAGTCAAAGTGAACCCGTCATGGACACGAATCAAAACATCTGACAGACTCTGACTCATGGAATGTGGTAACCAGTTTAATGAAAACAAAGACTCTTCTCTTACAGCTGGGAGGGTTTTCTGGTTGCCGTTGACAGCAGCTCTCTGATTGGTGGTTGCTGGAGAGCCAATCACTGGACCAAGATTCCTCCTAGTCCACGATGAGGGGGAGAGGTCGTCCAGGAAGTTGCAGGTGAGGTCCCCCTGGCTGAGAGAGAGAGAGACAGACTTGAGGTCATGCTGTACCCTATAGAAGTCCATTCACACCCCTGTGGCCCTGCCTCTGTTGCCAATTGAACGACTATGTTCACTAGATTTAGCGACTTTTCGCCTTCCTTAGCGACAAAACATATATCATGTTATCTAGCGACTTTACAGTAAGATGCTAGCAACTTCTGGTAAGATTTTAGTTTTTGGTGAGATTTCTACCCTACCAGGAGTCCTGCTAGACCAGGGGACCGAGGTCCAGCAGGTGGAAGGAGGAGTCCTCTGTATCTTCTCCTCCGTTAAAGAAACCTATGAGATCCATCTCTGCCTCCGCCTTCGAGGCAGCCTCTGCCCCACTGTCGGTGGGGTCTGCCTCTTTTCTGCCTCCAGCCCCTCCACAGCTAGGCTCCGCCCGACCCTGGGGCTCAGTCCGCCCTGCCAGGGAGGTTGTGGTCAAGGCCAGGGAGGTTGTGGTCGAGGCCAGGGCTTTTCCCTCCTGGTTCTTCATCCCTGTTCTACGGCGGCTGTCGTTTGAGATACGGCCGCCATCGCTCGTTCGTCTGCCAGTGAGACTCGGTGGACTTACGTTTCCGCCCTCGTCCCCGGTGACTCGGATATCTTCCACACAGTCGCTAAAGCTAACATGGCCTAGCGCACACCTCCTAGCAGATGGGGACGATCCAGCTATGCAGCTAGGGGTCACGGGGTCAGGGAGTTGTACTGGTCTCGAAGAAGCCATACTTGTAGTTCCTGATACTGAGGAGAAGCATTCTCTCAAGGCCTGGCCTGCAGGTTTCCTCCGCGAGCCACTTGTAGTTGCTGAGCTCCGAGTTTCCTCTTTCCTTTCCTTCTCTTGGTCTTCCAGACGACGACAGCTGGACCGGGTGTCGAACCCGGATCTGTAGTGACCTACGCTGCCTCCTGTTGGGTGGCTTAGAGTGCTCGCTTGGCCTACTGAGTGCCCCCACGGCGTCGATGGGTTCGTAGCGAGGTCACAAGTATCCATGGTGGCGTCAGTGAAGTCAGAGGTCGACCCAGAAGGGGTTTCGTCGCGGGGTTCTGGACTTTTGGCTCCTGGGAGAGGGAGGGTTTGGTGGCGTGGCTGGTGATCTGTGTTCCTGCTCAAGGTTTGTCTGAGTACGGTCAATCCTCTCTCTGTCCCCTGACTGGCCTCAGTCTCCAACACTGCCCTACCGCTACAGCCGTGGAGACACAACACCAGTGTCTCAGAGCAGGACTTACAGGAAACAGAAAAATCTCTCTTTCTTTCTTTCTTTCTACCTCCCTCTCTCGCCTTCTTTCATTCTCACTCTCTCACACACACACACATAAACACAGCAGCTCACCTTCCATCATGTTGTTTCAAGGCCTGACGCGCGCTCTCTAGGTTCAGCTGCAGAAGCTGCAGGTCATTCTGTTGATTCTCACACAACTGGATCACACACGCAAACACACACCCACACAATTGTTGCATTGTTATGTAAATGTCAGGCCCATGTTCACACCCAAACTGCACAACAGCTGATTCACTGATTAGACACATGGAGGAGAGAATTCCAAAAGTCCCACAGACATGCTGCAGAACCAGAATGGCAGCATTGAACCCCACCCAGAGCATTCTGGGTAAACAGTGACAGGGACGTTGTATTTAATTGAGTCAGTAGTGTCACTGGTGTGTGGTATTCCACAGTTGATACAACCCTAGTTTGGGGTAATTGTCTGACGACTTAAATGAACAAGTTAGGAATATCGGAGGGTTCCAAAGTTTGTTGGACAGAGCCACTTATTCTCTTTCAATCCAGGTGACAGGAAACAGTTGACAACAAACACCTTACAGGAAACAGGTGACAGGAAACAGCTGACAGGAAACAGGTGACAGGAAACAGGTGACAGGAAACAGGTGACAGGAAACAGGTGACAGGAAACAGCTGACACGAAACAGGTGACAGGAAACAGCTGACAGGAAACAGCTGACAGGAAACAGGTGACAAACCTGACGCAGGCAGTGGAGCTCTGAATCAGTGCGCTCCTGTTTGGAGCGAGCCAATCCCAGCAGCTCATCCTTCCAGTCCTCTCCCTCACCTGAGAGGAGCAGGTCAAAGTGTTAGAGGCACACACACCATCGCGTGTGTGTGTGTGTTTGTGTGCGTGTGTGCGTGTGTGTGTGTGTTTGAATTTCACTAGACGGGGTGTTTGGATACTAGTGAACAGTATAACATTGTGGATATCATCCAGTCTTGCTTTGATCCTGTCATTACCTGACAAGGTCAGTTCCCTGCGTAGGAGCTGGCCCTCCTGTTTCAGGCGGATGAGTTCCTCTCTCTGGGCACTGCCCTCCCTCACCTGCTCCTGAAGCTCCTCTGCATGAACACAACACACCTGCTCAGCTCGGAACACCGACGCGAACGGGAACAAACCACGTGTCCCTGTGGGGGTCACGGTGCACCTTGCCAGCGTGTGTTCCAGGGCCTTACATTTTACCTTACATTTAGTTATTTAGCAGACGCTCTTATCCAGAGCGACTTACAGTAAGTACAGGGACATTCCCGCGGAGGCAAGTAGGGTGAAGTGCCTTGCCCAAGGACACAACATAATTTTCTCCCGGACAGGAATCGGACCGGCAACCTTCTGATTAATAGTTCAATTCCCTAACCGCTCAGCCATCTGACCTTTGAGGCGTGTGCTGGCGTGCCTGGCCTCCCTGTAGCGTCTCTTGTTCTCCTCCGCCTCCCTCAGCAGACGGCTCTCTCTGAAGCCGCTCTCCTTCAGAGACGTTTCCAGATCCTTCCGACGCCCCGACAGATCCACGATGTGATTGGTGGCTTCTGTCACGTCCTTATCCTGATTGGATGAGAGGATCTCGTGATTCACATTCTTCACACAAGTGTACGTATCCTTAAAAAACCCACAGTAATACCATCCATGACACGATGTGCAACTTGGGTGCGATAACCGGTGTAAGAAATACGAGTATAAAAAGTGTCAAATCAAACCAGATTGCATCCAGGTGTACCTTGAGCCTGAGCATGGCGCTGAGCTCCTCCTCCCTCACCTGCAGAGCGCCCACCTGTGCAGACAGCGACATCACAGTGGAGTTCAAGCTCTTGATCCTCTCCTGCAGGGGGCGACAAAAACAACACAGATCCTGACTACCCAGCCAATGCAAAATACGCTTTAACCCAGTGGCTCTCAACCCTGGTCCTCATGAATGGCCCTGTCCTGTATGTTTTTATATATATACAGTACCAGTCAAAAGTTTGGACAAATGTGTATATATATATATCACTTTTTTATGTGTGTCACTTTATGGCTTTGAGTCTCTACCTCCAGGTGGTGATACTGTTGGCTGGATTGCTGCTGTTTCTTCCCCATCTCGTGCAGCTGTTGCTGGGTGGAGTTCAGCTCCCGGCGGCCCTCCTTCTCCCTCGCCTCCACGACGTGAGCATGCTTAGTCACGGCCCTGATCACCTCGTTACGCTTCTGCAGCTCATCTGAAACACAAGGGAGCGAGTGCACGGCACGGTTTACACAAGCAGCAGGGCCCACGAAACACCAACACACACTCCAGGCCAGGGTTCTCCAACCCTGGTCCTCGAGAGCCACTGTCCTTCATGTTTTAGATGTTTCCCTGCTCCAGCACACCTGATTCAAATGAACAGGGAGGAAGGGAAGGAGGGAAGGGAAGGAGGGAAGGGAAGGAGGGAAGGAGGGAAGGGAAGGAGGGAAGGGAAGGAGGGAAGGAGGGAAGGGAAGGGAAGGAGGGAAGGGAAGGAGGGAAGGGAAGGAGGGAAGGAGGGAAGGGAAGGAGGGAAAGGAAGGAGGGAAGGGAAGGAGGGAAGGGAAGGAGGGAAGGGAAGGAGGGAAGGGAAGGAGGGAAGGAGCAGGGAAACATCTGAAACACGCAGGACAGCGACCCTCGAGGACCAGGATTGGAGAACCCCTGCTCTAGGCCGTTTGTTTGCGAGTTGCGCTCTTCGCTGCCTGCCGTCTCTCACCCTCCAGCCGAGCGTTCCTCTGCTCCAGGGTGAGGACTCTGTGGCGGTCCTGTTCCCAGGACAGAAGCTGCTTGCGGTGGGCAGCAGCCATGGTGTTGAGCTCCTGGTCGCGGTCTTTAAGCTCTGCTATGAGAAGCTGAAGCTCTCTGCGCTGCTTCAGGATGGTGGCACTCTCCATCTCACTCAAGGTCTTAGATAGAAACACATATCAGCTGCTACTGGAGAATCAATGAAACACACACCAAGGAATGTCGTAGAATATGTCAGTCGAAGAATATGCCCCCCCCCACACAAGTTACAAACGACTGTTCTTGAGTCAGATGGGGATATTTAATAAAGAAAGGAAGAAAGGAAAGATGATTACCTTCTATCAACCACTCAGTACGGTGAAACATGATATCGTCATGACATTACGATGACGATACAATGTGGATGCAAACATTTCGATTAGGTAAAAAATGTCTTTGGTACAAAAGAAGTACAAGAATCATTCTATTTACATGATGAACATATTGTGATGCAATAAAGGCACTGCTGTAAAACTTGCACCACAAGGTCGGTGAAGGGTTGTGGCCGACCTACTTGTGCTGGGATTGCCGAACACATTTTAAAAACAGGTGTAAACAGGGCCAACAAGAGCTTTAGAAACTGTCATTGGATAAGCCTCTGTTCTTCAGTCAGTGATAATAAAACCAGGCTCTTAGAATGAGGGGGTTTATAGTTGAAAGTGTTAAGGTCACAGCCCTCTTATGTTATCTCCACAGGTTGCACACAAAACAGGAACTAGTTTCTAAGATTCTGAGGTCTGCCTAAACTAGGAGAGAAACGCTCTCATGTCCTCACCTGGTTGTTTTGTGGGATGAGGTGACGTGTTCTTGACGACGGGGCTGGGGAACTTCTGGTCAACCTTCTTGTCATGTCCTGTATCTCACTCTGAAATGAGATGATGGGTTAATGGATGGCTATCGTAAGAAGTCCTTTGCTGTTCAAAGCCACGGACACAATAACGTTACTTCACTATGCTTTTATCAGTGTAAGTCAACAGCGTTTTGGTCGTACCGTTTTGACAGGAGTGCTGTGCCAGTGATCAAATTGGGTAACTGAAATGCATATAAAAATCATGTTAAGTTATTTTAATTCAGTAATGGCAAACTGACGGGTCTATTTCACTTTGCCCATCTTTACTGTGAGTTGTGGGGAATGACCGTATGTTACCGGTGGGCAAGTCAATGCTCTGCGATGATGAGTTACCATGGCTTCCATTTGGATTGAGTGTTCCTCTATCCATCTCATTTCATTCAAGTCATGTCGTCTATGGATTTGAGTTACATTTGAGACGAGCCTGTAATATTGCTTGACCAGCTGGGTAGCTCATTTATAAAGAACTTTTTAAATACCTAGTAATTACAGCAAATGCCAAGCTAGCAAGCTAGCCAAGCAAATGAGTTAGACCAAATACCGATAGGCTAGCTAAGAAACGACTGTTGTCCAGGCAGTTAAATAGTTACTGCTGCATCTAATTGTCTTAAAATAATTTAAAAGTCACCAGAATGACCCCAGAAGTTGTTATAAACACTTATATACAACCTGATGGACTACAATCACTTTAGTCTTGGTTTAAAATTGTACACAGCTAGCTGACATTAGGTTCGTTCGTTTGGAATGATGAAGTCTACAAACGGCGAAGAACGCGAGATCGCGGACCCGCTTCCATGATGCCTAAACTGTGCTAGCAAATAGACGCACCGCGGGACGATCTCAGTATACCAAAACACAAAGAATATGTGTCATAGGTGCGGAGTAGTGCCTTTTGTGAAACGTTGACATGAATAGACAATAACAATAAATATTTCACAGCGTTAACACTTTTATGGACAATACAACTTTTATTATTTGACAAAACGAAATCCACATTTGGAAAATACACGTAAATAATGGTTTTATGAATAAATTCCCAGTGCAGGCAACCAACTAGACAGCTATTGTTTCTTGGATAGGACCGAAGGTGGTTCTCTTTGACAGGACCCCAAGCCAAATCAGGCTGAAGCAGAGGAGGTGTGCTCAAGCTGTCCTAACTTAGCCTTATTTCATTTGAGCCATTAACTACAAGTTCAGCTAATAATGCGTACGGCTTTGTTAAACCGTCAACAAAACTAAGGTCGTTTTAAGGGGTATGTAACATTAGCAAATTACGTTGTCTTCATTCACTTGGAGACAGTGACAGCTTGCTGTGTGTGTTGATAGCTATTTCAGCAAACTCGTACCAGCCAATAGCCAGATAGCTTCTGGTGCTAACCACAGCTGCTAGCTAGCCTACGGCATTGGCGTTATTAGCGAGAGCTAGCCACCTTACTTTGCTACCTAGTTAATGAATCAATTCAAGCCTGACTTTTCTTGTATATGAACTGTGGTATTGGTAGACTAAACACATAGGTATTTTAACATATCGGCTAGCTATACCTAGTTATACTTGACAGGTTAGACAGCAATGTGACTCTCAATATTTGGGATCTGAAATGCTGCACTTACATTTTCTTGCATCATTCCGTGAGAACATGTTTATTCTTCCTAATGCCCCCTTAATTGACAACTTGTATCGTTAATGTTTCTCGTACTGGCATTACTTGATGTTTGAATGATTTTGTACCACACAGTTAGACTAGGTACATTGACATCCATGGTCCACCCCAAAAAATAGACTGACCTCACTGCGTAGCAATGAAGTCTTGAGATATTTTAGATTTTGAAAACGTTGGTGTTCATTACATTATTGTGAGATGGTCATTTTCTTGTATTGGAGTAGGTGCCACTGGGTTTAAATGTGTCTATTGATTATATTTATCAATCCAAATCCTCAAACCTATTAGAATGAGTCACCTATTCCCACTGCTTCTGCACAGTTTTCATTAAGAGAACGTCATGAAATTACTAACGGGTAACATTTTCTCCCAGATAATCTACGATGGCTACTACTGAAAATACAGATTCAGGTTTGGCAGATCACAAAGCGGATCATCATGGGTGTGCTGACTCTGACGCTAAGTACCCCTTCAAAGTCCTCTACTGTGGAGGTAAGTGGTGATGTTCACTCAGTCTCTGTCCTAACTACTCAACAGTGATGATTGACTACCAAATTATGCTGGAAGATATCATACAGCATGTGGACGTAACATGTTTAATTTGCATTCAGCCAAGCTTGAAGTGTGATATGTTTCTCTTTCGTCTGCAGTGTGCTCCTTGCCAACAGAGGTATGCAACTCATTTACATCATCACTCGATTAAAATTCTTCTGTAAGTGGGATTATCAATGTCCTGACGTTACGCGTGATGTTCCTGTTTTGACAGTATTGTGAGTATATGCCTGAGCCAGCCAAATGCAGACAGTGGCTGGAGAAGAATTTCCCAGATGTGTTCGCCCGGATGAGCGTTGGTGAGTTACATTTATCAGTCTCTCATCCTGAATAAGCGCTAGCAGGATTGCCGTGGGTCTTACATTTGAAATAATTGTAGATGTAATAAGTCTGGCGAACAACCCACTTGGAAACGTCTCAGCGAGACCACTGTGGTTTGTCTGAGGCGCTGCGGGGGTGAATAAGCTCGTACTAAATACCCCATCCTCTTCACTCCTACTGGTCCGGCAGGAAACGCTCCCAAGCCAGATCCAGGAAGTGGAGAGTCTCCCCCTGTAGGCGAGGAGGAGGAGAAGAAGAAACAGAAGAGAGGTGGGTTCAAGTTTATATTTTTTATTTTAAATCCCCTTAGTAGTAGTTAGACGTTGTACCTTTAGTATAGTTAGACCACATATTTAAGATTCCTATGGGTTGAATGTATGCACATTCCTGCCAAAGTAAATTCCTTGTCTGTGCAAACTTTCATGGCGATTAAAACTCTTTCTGATTTTGATTTTCTGACGCTAAAGTCAAATCCGGCACATTAGTCTCCTAGTGATCTGAGGCCGCTAAAAGCTAATTCAACTTGGAAAAAACTCACTGTTGCACTTGGTTTGTTGCTGCGCAAAATAAAACACCGCCCCTGACTCTTGTCATAATTAATATGCATGACATGGTTTTATTATCCTCCAGGTGGTAGAGGTCAGATTAAACAGAAGAAGAAGACTGTCCCCCAGAAGGTGACGATAGCGAAAATCCCACGAGCTAAAAAGAAATATGTCACACGGGTGTGTGGCCTGGCTACCTTTGGTACGTACATCATCATGTCTTTGTTTTACATTACTTTTAGTCATTTAGCAGACGCTCTTATCCAGAGCCACTTACAGTAAGTACAGGGACATTCCCCCCTAGGCAAGTAAGGTGAAGTGCCTTGCCCAAGGACACAACGTCACGGCCGGGAATCGAACTGGCAACATTCTGATTAATAGCCCAATCCCTTAACCGCTCAGCCATCTGACTTTAATTCAACATAGTTTTAATTCAAGTTTAAGCTAGATATGTCACGTGAAACAAATGTTTACCTTTTTGTTTTGTTTTATGTATGTGTATCCTGTAGACATTGACCTTAAAGAGGCTCAGAGATTCTTTGCCCAAAAGTTCTCCTGTGGTGCCTCAGTGACAGCAGAGGATGAAATCATCATTCAGGGAGATTTTACAGACGACATCATCGATGTCATTCAAGAGAAATGGCCTGAGGTGTGTCATGCGTCAAGTCAACATACATCTGATGTCATCATTCTCCACACGTAGCCTTGATTTTAAAAACCCATACATGCATTTAAGAAGAAAAAAAACGGTGTTAAATGATTTTGTAGGTGGATGACGAAAGCATTGATGACCTGGGAGAAGTCAAGAAGTAAAGACCCAATGTGCACTTTGACCGAACCGGGTGCAAAATGTAACACCAACTTGGCCAAATGTACACATTAACATTAAAAGAAGTTGTTTTATATCTATTTTATTTACTGTATAGAAACTGGTCTTGGCCACTCCTTTGGCATTCTCAGTTCTTGATAGCTGCTTTCTCTCTTGGTTGCCAAAGGTCTGGTATGATGTGAATTCCTATCAAACGCATTTCACTCAAGCAAGCTGTAGTATGGTAATAAATTTCGGTCTCATTCACCTGTTCACTCATAAGACCCGGTCTGGTTCTTCTTGTCTTCCGTTTTGTCTCTGTGCTGTGACGCATGCTTGTTCCAACATTCACCATAATATCTCAAACTCTCGAATATCGATAAGTGCTGCTTTGAGATGTGTGGATCTTGCATGCAGAAGTAAGCCAGTCGATTTATTTTCAATTGGGTTCAATTCTGGCTCGGATCTCAATTAGGTTAGTTAGTTGTTTTTGGGGAACCTTGTATCCCCATGAGATCTTTATCCCCAAACATAATAGTTTTATAATGAGGCTTTGATCCTCAGAGATGTACTGTATAAACTTAGTCCCATATCCCGATAGGCCAAAACCTTTTCCTAAGAGATAACACACACAAATTACCTGTGGACCACAACATTTGAATAATGTTGGCTATGGAACATCGTTTCCATGAGTGCAAACAAGAAAACCTCATAAAATCCAGCGGTCAGGGTTTCTGAAAGACCATATCGATGCTGACACTCTTAAGAGCAGGACTGTGACCTTCATCTTACATTTCTAGAAATGGCAAACATCACCACGGGAGAATGTTGTGCTTTTGAAGCTCCTATCCTCAACACTGCTCTCCCTCCGATCCTCATTCTGGAGTTCATCTTCGGACTGTTGGGGAATTTTGTGGCCTTATGGATGTTTACCTTCCACATGGACACCTGGAAGCCAAACTCGGTGTACCTGGCCCACCTTGCTGTAGCAGACTCCATCGTCCTTTTCTGCCTTCCTTTCAGAGCCGACTACTACAGACGAGGAAAGCACTGGATCTACGGGGACATCCCATGTCGCATATTGCTTTTTCTGCTGGCTGCAAACCGGGCGGCTGGCATCTTTTTCCTCACAGCTGTGGCAGTCGACCGCTTCTTTAAAATCGTCCACCCGTTGAACGTGATTAACCGTATGGGCCTGACCTATGCTCTCTGGGTGTCATTTGGTCTGTGGTGCCTGATTGTTGCTGCAACTGGTTATCTGTTATCTAGCCCGCATTTCTTCTACCGCGACAACCGGACACAGTGCGAAAGCTTCAACATCTGTATGGGGTTCAGTCCCTTGTCTACCTGGCACAATACCTTTTACGTCATCCAGTTCTTTCTGCCTACTGCTATTGTCACGTTCTGTACAGTTTCAATTACATGGCAGCTCAAGAACAAGACAGTGGACAAAAAAGGGAAAATCAAAAGGGCGGTTCAGTTTGTTTTGGCTGTGGCGCTTGTTTTCATCGTTTGTTTCTTTCCCAGCACCGTCTCGCGCATTGCTGTGTGGATTCTCAAGCTATGGTATACTGACTGCAAGTACTTCAAAGAGGCCAACCTGGCATTCTACACCTCTGTGTGTTTTACGTACTTCAACAGTGTCCTCAACCCCATTGTGTACTATTTTTCCAGTCCTTCATTTAGTGGAACTTTCCACAAACTTCTGAATAAATTGATGGGTAAAAAAGAGGATGAAGAGCAGGCGGCCAATGGTGGCTCCACACATGTGTCATGACAAATATAATGTGTCCTTTATGTCGAAGAAGATGTGCTCAGATCTAAGGTACTAGATCTCAACATGATTGTCCGTCCATTCAAGATAGATGTATCAAATAAACTTAAAGTACTCTGTCAACAATTGTGTATTCTCAATATCTCGTGTATGACAATGTAGCATATTAACTACAAATTAATATATATTGTACGTTGTATTCATATATCTAGAGATGGCAAAAGTACACACATCCTTCACGCAAGTTGAAGTACAGATAGCCTACTCATTAAAAAAAATTGTTAAAGTTCTGACTACATTTTTTCACGCAAGTTAAATTAAATAAGTGTGGGCTCTGATACACACAGGCTACTTAAGTAATAAGTATCCATTACAACTACTGTTTTAGTGTGTAACTGGATCTCACATTAGGCTATGTTAATACAAAAATACACTATGGACGCATCTTGACAAAGCCGTCTTATCATTTAACCAATTAAGGAATTTTTGTTATCAACAATTGCATTTTGAAATTGCCAAAAAAGTTTCTGAAGGTTGAAAAATCTAATTGTAAGTAAAGTTTCTAATCTAAAGGTTGAAAATACATTTTTCAAAATACGTTTTTCAAAACGTAAAGGTCGAAAAATAAAATTTTTGTATATCAATAATTCGAAGTGTTGATATCAAAAATTCGAATTGTTGATATGCAAAATGGTAAAAAAATAAATACAATTCTACCTTTTTTTCTAAGTGTTTTTGGAAAAAAAAAAAACGTCATAGGTAGGCTTAATCAAATTCGTGTAACCTACATTATAACACTTCCACTCTTTGTTGATATCTTCGCTTACCACACTGAACGGTCGAAGAGAGAAAAGTTTTTTAAAGAATGCTTAACACACAAAGGTTTGTTTATGTTCTCCTTGGAATAGCCTAGTTGTAGAAACGTAACGACCAACGAAAGGAGGTACATCAATATTGATGTGATACACCATGTGAACTTTACGAAAATCAATGCTATTAGTACTGTATAGTAACCTTTCACTTGGGTTTAGTAATATAAGCCGATTCTTGTGGTTTCCAATTTAGCAAAAATCTGGAACAATTAGTCTATGACTACTATTCTTGTAGTATGAGCCAGGTTCAACCAACAAAAATTACTGGGGGACCAGGGGGAGATCGTTTTGGATAAGTTGACTGTACTGGAGTTAATAGAATAAAAAAGACCGGACGAGTCGGCTAGTAAATCAGAAATGCAGTACCACCTACATACACCGGGGCCGTTGCCTCATGCCGAGGGGTGGAGATCTGGTCTACGATGATGGGAAGGGCTGTTCGAAGAGAAAACTAACGGGACAGGCTTGGGCGTACTATACCTTTACTGCTCTTACAAAACAAACCGCAATATTCGCCTACAGTGCAGGTAAGTAACATATAGATGGCTTGTTTCTGCATATTACCCACTTGTCACTGTCTCTTCGTCACATATTGCTAATATGGGGCTAACACAAATGTAGCTAGCTCTACCTCGCTTGGCACGACCAGCTAAATTCCGACAGGGAGTGTACGCAGAAACCTTGGTAGATTCAGACTATTCTCTGGAATAAAACATATTTCAAGAAATCTTTGCATGTTGATAAATAAACGTCATTCAATATATCCAAATATTGATTTCTAAAACGTACGCTACACGTACACAAATGCTGGTTAGTGTTGAATGTGTGACTTTAACGCAGAATGTGTGCGTAATGCTATTAATGTGAGCTAAACTATCACACTATCTACTGTTCAAATCCAGTAAATAGACTGAGCCAGATTTTTGTAGCAACCAGGTGGAAGGTGCTGTCTGTGATAACAAGTGACTGAGAAGGTTAATCACTGAATATATAGATATTTTGTAAACAAATATAGTAATCTACTTCTGTCAACAACTGCAGTCAACATTCATTTAAAGTATAATGATTTAAATGACCACCGTTGCGTTTGCTGTGAGTTTGTCTACTAAAACATTGGAATAATCTTCGACAGTGTATGGCATTGCATGCTCGCTCGCTTTGTTTTGGTCTACCAGGTGACAGCCCTAGGCGGGGGAGGAGCGCGTTTAGGTCTTGCAATGGAAATTGGGGTGTTAACAAACACTTGGATTGGATAAAGCCGTTTTCAGCGGGTATCCCCTGGGTGCAGTGAGATTACAGCGAGATCCTCATTTTAATAAACTGGGACTGTTGTTTAACTCCAATACTTTCCCTTTTAATGCTAAAGACATTATCATTACAACATCTGTTTCTAAGATGACCAATAACGGTGTATTCATTTCATATTTATAATCAATACTAAGGGAGATGGAAGGCATGTTAAAGCATTTTGTATGAACTGGGTAAGTACTTAAGTGGTGGTCCACAGGCCTAGTCTAGCTAGTAGTTTTCCTTTATAGAGAGGTATACAGTTAAGGGGTATAGTTTGACACATATAAACATCTATTCTCACACTTTTCTTCCAGTCTTGGTGGGGCATCAAGGTGGGTGGTGGGGAAGGCCTATAGCCCCCCCAGCCTGATCAGGCTCAGCCCTCACACACCTCCTCCAACTCCTCCACCAGAACCGACGAGTGACCATGAGCACGGGCAAGCCCAGCGGACTCAAGCCCCCAAGCAAGATAGGCCGTCCAGCGGGGGCGCCCACCAAGACCTCCCCCTCCTCTGGTGAGCTGTTCACGGGCTGGAGACTGGGTCCTTCTCCCTCTTCTACATTGTTGACGGGTCATGGCTTAGCATACTCAAATGTAGCTGTTCAAATTTGAGTGAGTCAAGCTGTAGCCTGTAGGCTAGGGCATTTACATTTAGTAATTTAGCAGACGCTCTTATCCAGAGCAACTTACAGTAAGTACATGGAACATTCCCCCCCGAGGCAAGTAGGGTGAAGTGCCCTTGCCCAAGGACACAACGCCATTTTGGCACGGCCAGGAATCAAACCAGCAACCTTCTGATTAATAGCCCGCTTCTCTAACCGCTCAGCCATCTGACCCCCCCATTGCCCCGACCCCCCCCCCCGAGCTGTTCACGGACTGGAGCCTGTGTCTCTCTCCCGCTTCTACATTGTTTACGGGTCATGGCTTAGATTAAGGCTTAGAATAATCAAATATAGCTGTTCAAATTTGAGTGAGTCAAGCTGCAGCCTGTAGGCGAGGGCATGGCATGTAGACTATCACAAGGGTATTTTCATGTACAGTGCTGTAGTGTGATAAAGCACTGAAAGGAATCCTCAGAAGACAGCCTATGCACAACATACACAAGGAAGTGATTGATGAAGTTGATTCTGTTAAATTCATATTTTTTCTTCTCTCTCTTTGTTTTTCTAACGCAGCCACTCCTAAGCCACTCCCTCCTGAGAAGACCCCTAACAGTGTGACTTCCCCCATGCAAGATGGAGCAGGAGACTTCCAGCTGGGGGAGAGGGTCTGGGTCAACGGCAACAAGCCCGGCGTGGTGCAGTTTGTCGGGGGTACCCAGTTTGCCCCTGGCCAGTGGGCGGGCATCGTGCTGGACGAGGCCATAGGGAAGAACGACGGCTCGGTGGCGGGGGTGCGGTATTTCCAGTGTGAAGACGGGAGGGGGATCTTCACACGAGCCTCCAAGTTATCCAGGACCGTCCTTCCGGAGAAGGAGGCTAACGGAGGCCAAGGCAGCCCGGCTCCGGATGCTTCCGCCCTGGCCAACGCCGCTCCTGCAGCAGGGGCGGCCACCACTGGTAACAGTTATTCTGATTCGGGAATCATTTTAGCAAACGAAGTAGGACGTCGTTCAGGGTGTAGCTCGGTAGCTTGGTTAAATGTGCGTAGCATGTAGGCAGTAGCATGTAGGCTGAGGCCTTGCCGTAGCATGTAAGCTGAGACCTTACCGTAACATGTAGGCTGAGGCCTTACTGTAGCATGTAGCCTGAGGCCTTACCGTAACATGTAGGCTGAGGCCTTACCGTAGCATGTAGGCTGAGGCCTTACCGTAGCATGTAAGCTGAGGCCTTACCGTAGCATGTAGGCTGAGGCCTTACCGTAACATGTAGACTGAGGCCTTACTGTAGCATGTAGGCTGAGGCCTTACCGTAGCATGTAGGCTGAGGCCTTACCGTAGCATGTAGCCTGAGGCCTTACCGTAGCATGTAGCCTGAGGCCTTACCGTAGCATGTAGGCTGAGGCCTTACCGTAGCATGTAAGCTGAGGCCTTACCATAGCATGTAGGCTGAGGCCTTACCGTAGCATGTAGGCTGAGGCCTTACCGTAGCATGTAGCCTGAGGCCTTACCGTAGCATGTAGCCTGAGGCCTTACCGTAGCATGTAGGCTGAGACCTTACCATAGCATGTAGGCTGAGGCCTTACCGTAACATGTAGGCTGAGGCCTTACCGTAGCATGTAGGCTGAGGCCTTACCGTAGCATGTAGCCTGAGGCCTTACCGTAGCATGTAGGCTGAGGCCTTACCGTAGCATGTAAGCTGAGACCTTACCGTAGCATGTAGGCTGAGGCCTTACCATAGCGGCCTGGGTTTATATCTGACCTCTCTCTCTCTCCATTTCCTGTCACAATTCACATACAAAGTATCCGATAAGGCATGAAAACCGTCTAAAAACACATCTTAGAAGCGACCGTACGTACAGTGAACATGCTCTTGTTTTAGCCCAAAGTACGTCCAACGCCTCCAGCATGGCCGCCAAGGCTCCCCTGAACCGGACGCTGACCGCCAGTGAGTCCGTGTCCAACCTGTCTGAGACGGACTCTGCCAAGAAGGCCAGGAGAGGACTCCGTCTGGGAGACCGTGTGCTGGTGAACAGCCCTATATCCTATAAAGCACTATATATATTATATATATATTTCCTATAGTCCTATATATATTACTGTTATATTCCTGTTAGATATATTCCTGGACCCTTTACATGAATGTGTACTAAGTGTGTTTATGTCTCTCTCTCTCTTTCTCTCTCTCTCTGTCTCTGTCTCTGTCTCTGTCCTGTGGCCAGGTGGGGGGCACCAAGGCAGGGGTGGTGAAGTTTCTGGGGGAGACGGATTTTGCCAAGGGGGAGTGGTGTGGGGTGGAGCTGGATGAGCCCCTGGGCAAGAACGACGGCGCCGTGGCAGGAACCAGGTGAGAGGAGAGCACCGCCCGGCGAGGAGAGGGATGTCATGACACCTCCGCTGGCTGTGGTAGGAGAGAGCTTCCAGTGTTCTCACGTGGCCTCGCCCTCCCTCAGGTACTTCCAGTGTCTGCCCAGGTACGGCCTGTTCGCCCCCGTCCACAAGGTGACGCGGATCGGTTTCCCCTGCACCACGCCCACCAAGACCAAGTCCTCTCACAGGAGGTCCGCCATGAAGACCAGCCCCAGCGTCTCCTCCATCAGCTCCCTGAGCTCCGTCACCTCCTCCGTCAGCGGGAAGCCCAGCCGGGCCGGCCTGGTGGGACACACGCACACACACACACACGTTACACACAATACACACCCACACAGTACACGCACAGTACACAAACACAGTCACGTATCGATCTCAGAGCGGAACCTTCCCTGTCTCTCTCTGCGCTGCTCATACTTCTGACACCCTCCCCCTTTCCCCTCTCACCCACCCCAGCTGACAGAGACCTCTGCCCGCTACGCCCGTAAGATCTCGGGCACCACGGCGCTGCAGGAGGCGCTGAAGGAGAAGCAGCAGCACATCGAGCAGCTGCTGGCCGAGAGGGACCTGGAGCGCTGCGAGGTCGCCAAGGCAACCAGCCACGCCGGGGAGGTGCAGCAGGAGCTGGGGCTGCTGAGGAAGGGGCAGGAGCAGGTGGGAGGGGGGGGGGGGACAGAGGGGGGGGGGGGGGGGAGCCTGCTAGCTTGACCACCAAGATGTTTCTCAGCTTGCTTCGCGCTGGGCATCACCTGAAGGTTTTGACGTGTTTTTCTCCATCGATCTGTGTGTGTGTGTTTTGCGCGTGTGTGTCAGTACGCCTTGGAGATGGAGGCCAAGCTGGACCAGCTTCGCGTCCTGGTGGAGACGGCCGACAGGGACAAGGTGGAGCTGCTGAACCAGCTGGAGGAGGAGAAGAGGTGGGTGACCGGGAGGTGGAGACGCTCCTCTCTCTCCTCTCGGGTGTGCCGGCGTTCTGTCGGGTTCCTCTGGAGGAGAGAGCGAGCTGAGCCCTGTTCTCTCTCGGAACAGGAAAGTGGAGGACCTGCAGTTCAGCGTGGAGGAGGCTTGCATCACCAAGGGAGACCTGGAGGTAAAGATGGGACTCGTCTTTACGGATTCAAATAGAAACTGTCAACATTCCAGCTCTGGGTGTCCTCTACGACTCATCTTGTCTGTCAGGTGGTCGTTTTATCTAGAATATTCTGGTTCACCCCAGGGCCCCAAGTCTGGTTCAGAGTTGTGTTTGCTTAGGTCAGCACCTGGCAAATGTTGAGGCGTGTATACTGACAGCTTCAGTTTGGCTTTCTATGTCTTCAACTTTCTGTTGATATTAACGCCAATTCAGCTTGTTTCCCATCATCACTGACTTGCTTCTTTGATGACTTGTAAACTGAGCTGTTGACCTCTGTTACAAGACTCTTAGCTGGTTGTTAACACAGTGCTAGATGTCACCAGACAGACTACTGTGTTTGCTTGGTCTGATGAAAAAAATGCTTTGTCCAGCCGTTCATCAAGCTTTGCCGTGTTCCTGCCTAGTTTTTTTTACCATCTTTCAGTCATGTAGCTGTCACTTCCTCCTCTGTCATCACTTCCTCCTCTGTCATCACTTCCACCTCTGTCATCCTTCACAAGTCACCCTTTTCTTCCCCTCTCTCGTTTGATTCCATCCTGTAACTTGCTTTCTTTCGCTCTCATTTCTGATGTTTGACCCCCAGTCCTATTCGTCCTCATCCTCCAATTTGTCTTCTGTTCCCGAGCTCTCTTTCTTTCCTTTCTCACCATTTAAAAAATAATCTCCATCCCCTCTCTTGTGCAAGATGGGGAAGCCTCGAGGGGGAGGAGCCTGGGAGTAGAGAAAGAGGGGATGAATGGTGATGTCAGAGGTCGTAAGGCTGTCTGAAGCCTGCAGTGTTTCTGAGAGCTGGGAGTGACCTTCACCAACAGTCCACCACTCCTCAGAACACAGTACGCACCACAGATTAACAGAACCGTAATAAAACACAGAAAACGGTTCCAATTCGATATAAAAAAACCTTTAGAACAGAACACTACCTGTCCTAAAGTCCAGATGGAGGGTTGCGTGGTGGGGGTCGGAGGTTTGAATCCCTCCGCGGGGGGTTGGAGCTTCCTGTCCGGGCCTCACCTCTGACATCACGGTCCGTCCCGTCCCTGTGTGTGGCATGAAGCCGGCATGTCGCCGTGGCGTTGGTGTGTTCTCTTCCTCGTCTTCCTCTCTCTTACTAACAGACGCAGACCAAACTGGAGCATGCCCTCATTAAGGAGCTCGAGCAGAACCTGCTCTTTGAAAAGACCAAAGCTGAGAAACTCCAGAGGGACTTAGAGGACACTAGGGTAAATGCCGGAATCTTCTGTCCAGATAATGCTCCAACACGACAGGACTGGGTGACGATAATATAAAGATGTTGATATGTCCATGATGCAGCATGTGTCACTGCTTGCGGCAGTGATGGGGGTGAGGGTTGTGGGGGCGGGGGGGGGGGACGGGGGGGGACAGGGGTGAGGGTTGTGGGGGTGGGGGGGGGACGGGTGGGGGCGGGGGGGGACAGGGGTGAGGGTTGTGGGGGCGGGGGGGGACAGGGGTGAGGGTTGTGGGGGGCGGGGGGGGACAGGGGTGAGGGTTGTGTGGGCGGGGGGGGACAGGGGTGAGGGTTGTGGGGGCGGGGGGGGACAGGGGTGAGGGTTGTGGGGGCGGGGGGGGACAGGGGTGAGGGTTGTGGAGGCGGGGTGGGACAGAGGAAGGTTGTGGGGGCGGGGGGGGACAGGAGTGAGGGTTGTGGGGGCGGGGTGGGACAGAGGAAGGTTGTGGGGGTGGGGGGGAGACAGGGGTGAGGGTTGTGGGGGCGGGGGGGGGACAGGGGTGAGGGTTGTGGGGGCGGGGGGGAGACAGGGGTGAGGGTTGTGGGGGCGGGGGGGGACGGGTGAGGGTTGTGGGGGCGGGGGGGGACAGGGGTGAGGGTTGTGGGGGCGGGGGGGGGACAGGGGCGTGAGGATGTCCCTGCTTGAGGCCAGGTCACCGATCTAATCACGGGTTGTGTTTGATGACGTAGCTAAAGTCGTTCTGATCAGTAACCTAAAGGGTTTGCCCTGGCCTTAAAAAGTTTACTTTAGCAATCTCCATTTTCGTTGTAAAAATGCAACAAAGTAACCTTTTACAGATTTGTGAATGACGTCACCTTTGCCTTTCTTAGTGTTCTAGCGTTCCCAACGTTTACAGAAGTATTCGGTCAGATCTGTGTACTTAACTCATCCACAGATCTAAAGGGTTGACGCCACGTATGACGTCATCACGTAATCTAGCTACTTGTCGTCAGATTTGTTGGGTGTCGCTGGAGAGGTCGGCCTTGGGGAGGGGGGGGGGGGGGTTTCCAGCGCTCTGACTACCCTCTCCCTGCCAGGTGGCCACTGTGTCTGAGCGCTCCCGCATCATGGAGCTGGAGAGGGAGCTGGACGACCTGCAGAGCAGACTGAGGTCCTCCCAGCATACAGAGGGCGCTGTGTCCCTGTCCCAAGAGCAGCTCAGCCACCTCAAAGCCCAGGCCCAGTCGCAAGAGAGAAAGGTGAGGGAGTGGGGGGGGGTCTCTTTGCGTCAACCTCAGTATGAGCCAGAGGCGTAGCCGAGGGGTAGGCCAATTTGTTCTAAGGCCTACCCAAAAACAAATATCTCTGGAAAAGTATGCACATCGCAAAGTAAATAAGTTACAAAAACTGCAAATCCATATTTTTCCAGGCCTACACAAAAAGATGATTCAGGCTACGCCCCTGGTATGAGCGTCTCTATGGTAGAATTTGCTGCAGTGGTTTCTGACTGGATCGCAGGTTTTCACAGGCACAGTGTGCTGAGTTCATTTGGAGCCCTTTAAGGTGGACTGGTTTGAGTTCATTTGGAGCCCTTTAAGGTGGACTGGTTTGTTTTCTTAGAGCTGGTGACTCATCCCAACCTCACTGAGAGCTGCCTTCATTCATTAGTTCCACACAGCCCTCAGGCCTGGCCTGAGAGACCTAGGTTTTGTGTTTGTGTGATGGGGTGGGTGGTGTGTTCATGTGTGTGTGTGGTGTGGTTTGTGTGTGGTGTGTCCATGTGTGTGTGGTGTGTCCGTGTGTGTGTGTGTGGTGTGCGTGTCTCTAACCCGCCCTCCCTGTCCTCTGCAGATCAGTGAGCTGAGTGTGGATCTGGAGAACAAGCACAAGGAGCTGCTGTCTGCACAGCAGGACAAGAGCTCCCTGGAGCTAAAACTAACCTACCTGGTGGGACACTCACACACACACACACACACACACACACACACTACTCACACTACTCACACACACGCTACTCACACGCACACACTCCCCCTGCTCCCTCTAGGTGGAGAGACACAGGTTTGAGGATGTTGTGTTCGCAGACGGGACTCAGATTGTAGTTAATCATTCACGGCTAGCTCATGGGGAAATAAAATGCGATTTTGAGTTCAGTGCTATGGCTGTAGAGTGAAGTTTGTGTTCTCGTTCCTTCACCTTTCCAGGGAGAACGACTTGAAACGGCAGAGGAGGAGAACAAGAGGAAAGCACAAAGCGTACAAGGTAACCATACATAACCTCCCCTAGCACCACTGTGTCTCTGTACTGCACACATCCCAGTAGGAATTCAGTCCATTTACAGTTAGTCATTTAGCAGACGCTCTTATCCAGAGCGACTTACAGTAAGTACAGGGACATTCCCCGAGGCAAGTAGAGTGAAGTGACTTGCCCAAGGACACAATGTCATTTGGCACGGCGGTGAATCGATCCGGCAACCTTCTGATTTCTAGCCCGACTCGCTCAGCCATCTGACTCCAGTCCCTCAGGCTTGTTATCATGAGATCTCTCAGCGACTACTCTGTGTGTGTGTGTGTCTTGGGCAGAGCTGGAGAGAAGTGTGGAGCAGGCGGGCAGAGACCTCCAGACCCACAGAGAGGAAACCAAGCGTCGGGAGGAAGACCTCCAAGAGAGATTTGCACAGGTGTGTGTGTGTGTGAACACTAATATCAGTCACTTATAAAGTATAATGAATTGTATAATCTAATAATATTCTGGTGAACCTCTTCCAGGTCACTAAAGCTTCAGGTGACTCTGTCCAGTCACAAGAGCAGCTGACCAATGAAAAGGTGGCGCTGGAGGCTCAGGTGAGGATGTGGTCCTGATGTGTGAAGGTGGTTCTGGAGCTGCTGGTTCTGGAGCTGCTGGTTCTTTACTGAGCACGGAGACAGCAGGTTGATGCTGCGGTCAGCTGGCTCTGTACGTGGGTGGGTGAGGGAGGGTGAGGGAGGGTGAGGGAGGGTGAGAGGGGGTGAGGGAGGGTGAGAGGGGGTGAGGGAGGGTGAGGGAGGGTGAGGGAGGGTGAGGGAGGGTGAGAGGGGGTGAGGGAGGGGGTGAGGGAGGGTGAGAGGGGGTGAGGGAGGGTGAGAGGGGGTGAGGGAGGGTGAGAGGGGGTGAGAGGGGGTGAGGGAGGGTGAGGAGGGTGAGAGGGGGTGAGGGAGGGTGAGGGAGGGTGAGAGGGGGTGAGGGAGGGTGAGAGGGGGTGAGGGAGAGTGGGAGATGGAACAAACTCATCACTGTACTTTCTCAACCTACACTTTTGCACGCCATATGATATATTAGCCATATTTGCACGTGATATGAGTACTGCACCTCACTTTGCATCGAGCAGTTCTGTGGCCCATGCAAAAGATGAGTTTGGTTCATCCCGAACACAGGCTCATCACTATAGCAGTTCCTGCGTGTTATCTGGCTTATGACAATTATGACCGTGTCCCTTGGCATGCAAAGCAGGATTTAATGTGTTCTATGTTAGTGTCTATATAGTACATAGGAATCTTTTTGTCTGGTGTTGACATTAGGTTTACCTCAGGGGCTGTTTATGGCTTTATGACAGTGGAAGTGTTGGCTACCACTCCACCTTTCGTGACCAGTTCTACCAGCTATCTCCCACGCTCTCTGATTTCTGACGCTCTCGTCCTCCTCGCTCTTATTCACTCCTTCGTTCATTCCGTCATCTTTTCTTTCTATGTTTACCTGTAGCCTTGACTGTCCTCTCTTTCTGTCTCTCCCTCTCTCCCTCTCCTCTCTTCCTCTCTCCCTCTCATTCTGTCACTCCCTCTCTCTTCCTCTCCCTCTCTCCTCTCTTCCTCCCTTTCATTCTGTCTCTCCTCTCTCCCTGCTCCTCTCTCTTCCTCTCATTCTCCTTCTCATTCTGTCTCTCCTCTCTCTTCCTCTCCCTCTTATTCTCCCTCTCCTCTCTCCCTCTCATTCTCCCTCTCCTCTTTTTCCCTCTAATTCTGTCTCTCCCTCACTCTCCCTCCCTTCCTCTCTCATTCTGTCTCTCCCTCTTTCTGTCTCTCCTCTCTCTCCTTCTCTGTCTCTCTCCCTCTCTGTCTTTCTCCCTCTCTTTCTCTCTCTTCCTCGTGGCTGGGCCGTAGTGAAGCCAGCTGGTTGTTTGTTCCTTATGGTCAGTGTGATGACACCAGGGGAAATAGAGATGGGAGGATTAGAGTGGACAACACACCCACACACTCTCAAACACACACACACACTCTCAAACACACACACTCTCAAACACCCACACACACTCTCAAACACACCCCTTACACACTCTAAAACATACACACACACTCTCAAACACACCCACACACACACTCATAAACACACACAATCAATTTGTCTTTTTTAATTTGGGAGCTCTGCTATCCCCCTTCAGCACAAAAACACTTAGCAATTTTCCAAAATAGTTTCACCAAAAAAGAGCTTTATAGTTGCTGCTGGGCACTTTGTGCCTCGACCAGAAACCGATTAAACAAATGTCATGCTCGGTTGCTGCGTGTGACTGAGGCGATTGAACTCGACAGAGTCAGAGTTTTAGAGGGAGAGAGGCGGATAAAGATCAAGAGGCCTTGAGGCAGAGATCAGATTTAGCATTTATCAGATTATATAAAAATCCTTTTAAAGTGAGACTGACATGGAGAGTGAAGAGTACACACACACACACACACACGCAAACACACACGCATGCATAAATACACACACACACACACGCATCTTCCTGAACCACATTAGGGATGCACTCAGGACTGTCTCCTCTCTTCTCCCGTGTGCCCACAGGCTGTGATGTAATCATGCACATGTCGGTGTGTGTGTGTGTGTGTGTGTGTGTGTGTGTGTGTGTGTGTGTGTGTGTGTCTGTGTGTGTCTGTGTGTGTCTGTGTGTGTGTGTGTGTGTGTGTGTGTGTGAAGCACAGCTGACCCATTTTGGTCATGGTTAAACAGGTGATCAAACCTGTCTGAGGGTGACCTGTGTCACTTCAGCCCGCTGTGGTCTGAAGAAGAAAACTACGTCCAGGAAAGACATAGACTATCTCAGAGGGACAGAGAGGAAGAGAGAGGGAGAGAGGGAGGGAGGTGGAGAGGGAGGGAGGGGGGGGGGGGGAAGGGACGGACGGAGACACTTAAGACATTTGGTTGTGTGGCTCCTTACTGGTACCTGAGACCCAACTCTGACTCATCTCCAAATCACCAGCGGCCTCATTTAGACTGGGTGAGCGCTGGGGAGGAAGGAGATGATGCTGGTGGAGATAAAGGGAGTGCTGGTCATCATGGTGGGTAAGATGGAGAGAGAGAGGGAGAGAGAGAGAGACAGGAAGCGAGGGAGAGAGGGAGAAGGAGAGAGAGACAGGAAGAGAGGGAGAGAGAGAGAGAGGGAGAGAGAGAGCCCAGCACAGAGTGGGGGTGGTTGAGGGAGGAGCTTATCAGCTTACATAATGAGGGTGATACGCTCCAACGCATGTGTAACGGCAGCTCTCTCCCTCTCTCTCACCCTCTCTCTCTCTCCCTCTGTCAGACGTGCACAGCAGGGGGTGGGATCCGATGGTTTATTGATGGCATGAATGCGTTAGTCCGTGTGTGCTGTAGAGAGGGAAGCACATTAGCAGACTGCTACAGAGAGAGAGAGAGTGTGTGTGTTTGTGTTCTCGCTGGCATACCCAGAGCCAGGACAGTGAGGACAGCCAGCCGGCCGGGCATGGACCTAGCTGCTCTCCAGCAAGGCTTCTCCCCCAGCAGCAGCTAGCCCAGCAGCAGCTAGCCCTCTCACTGCCAGGTAACCTGCAGGCACGCGCAGGCAGTCTAAGAGCTGTGTGGAGGGTGCTGTGTGGAGGGTGCTGTGTGGAGGGTGCTGTGGGGAGGGTGCTGAGCTGTGAGGCTGTGTGGAGGGTGCTGTGTGGAGGGTGCTGAGCTGTGAGGCTGTGTGGAGGGTGCTGAGCTGTGAGGCTGTGTGGAGGGTGCTGTGGGGAGGGTGCTGAGCTGTGTGTTACCTGCTTGTGAAGAACCACGCTGGGCTTGTCTGTGCTGGACGGCCCCCTGTCACTTCTGTCTCCCTCCTCCCTCTCTTCCTCCCTTTCTTCCTCCCTCCTTCTCCTCTCGTGGTCCGTCTGACAGGACAGGGTGTGTGACACAGCTGGCAGACAGATTAGACTGCTTGTTGGGGTTTTTTTTTTCTGAGGAGAATTTGTCATTGGTGCCGGTTTATTTTTAGATCATTTATTCTGTTGTAGGAATTTGGGTCTGTTTGTTTTGTGTGTGTGTGTGTGTCTTGTGCAGCATGAATAGGCTTCAGTCATCAGAAGTCTAGTTGAGCCATCTGTTCCAGAGGCTAAACACACAACGTCACTCTCAGTCTGACAGCATAGAGGAGAGCGCAGAAGAGTTTGTGTGTGTGTACGAGTGTGTGTTCTGTTCCATGTGTTTCTTGGCCTCGCGATGTAAACAAACGACAGAATCCTTCATCTCCTCTCACATACAGTAAAAAAGAAGCCGTGACATGAGAGGAATCACGATGACATCAGATAGAGCACTATTCATTCCGGTCCAGCGAACGCATCGATATGGATTTCCAATTTCCATTGACTTTGAATGCCGTCAGCGTCAGTAAGAATTCAATCGTTAAGTTGTCCTCTTTCAGAGCTGGTCTGGTCGTAGCTCTTGTTCAGGGTGGTTGTGTGTGTGTGTGTAGGGTTGATGGAAGAGCTCTACTGTAGGAAGCAGCCTGTCTCCCTCGCAGGAGAGGACAGAAGCTGTGAAGATGTTCACCTCTGACGGCTGAACGTCCACATGACTGATATCTGTTATTCTAATATCGTGGTGGAAATCTCAAAGGAATCCAAAATTGGTAACAGAGCTATATTCGGCGCCTGCTTCTCACAGTGGGCTTAAGAGACCAGATTAAACTGGTTTGTTAAGGGTTTCAACAGACAGTTTCCTCCCCTGTGCACAGCCTCTTTGGGAATACAAACAATCTCTCAAGATGATCTCTCAAGATGATCTCTCGAGGTAATCTCTCGAGTTGCTAGCTGTCATATCTGCCTTATATCTGCTGTCCCAGAATTTCTCTTCTCCTGATGGGTCTGGAAGATGTGAATTCTCCAGGATATTGTCCTTTTGCCATAAGCAAAACCCAACAAACACACGTTCCCTTTATTAGTATAGAAACAACTCCCACATGCTGACTGTTATTTGACAAACAGAAAATCGGATGGGTTTGGTCTGTGTTCACTGGGGAACGTGTGTGACTAAGAACCATGAAAAGGGCTTTATCCTCCAGTGATGTGGCTTGTTTGATGTTTGTCAAAGCAGCTCTCTCTCTCTCTCCCTCTCTCTCTTCCCTCTCTCCCCTCCCTCCCTCAGCTGGAGCTTGTGAAGCAGCAACACTCCAGATCCCAGGAGGAGCTCCACCTGTCCCAGCAGCGCAGCGTCTCGGAGAACCAGCGCATCGGAACCCTCTGCAAGGAAGTGTGAGTAGAGTGAAGGTGACAGCCAGCGTTGTGCAGGTGACGGTTCTAAAGCTGATGGTTCTTGGAGCTGATGTTTCTGGATGGTTCTGGAGGTGATGGTTCTAGAGCTGATGGTTCTGGATGGTTCTAAAGCTGATGGTTCTAGAGCTGATGGTTCTAAAGCTGATGGTTCTTGGAGCTGATGTTTCTGGATGGTTCTGGAGCTGATGGTTCTGGAGGTGATGGTTCTAGAGCTGATGGTTCTGGATGGTTCTAGAGCTGATGGTTCTAGAGCTGATGGTTCTAAAGCTGATGGTTCTAGAGCTGATGGTTCTGGAGCTGATGGTTCTAGAGCTGATGGTTCTAGAGTGCCACAGTGGATGGTTCTGCATGCATGCACAGTGGGAGGACAGTGTGGAATCATGCAGGAAAGGGCAACACGTTGGATTGCGCAACTTATGTCAGAGCTATGAATATGTCATGACACAACATAGAGCAGATGAGCCCCGGGAGAATAGTCAAGCACACGTGTGTGTGTGTGTGTGCAGGTCATTATGTATGCATGTGTGTGCAGGAAGGCTATGCATGAGTCTGTGTGCTTGTCCCGTACACGTGTGCATGTGTGTTCTATGAGAGTGTGTGTGTGTGTGTGTCGTGGGAGACCTATCTTTATGCAGCCAAGCCCCCTGTGAGTCATCCAAGCCCGTTGCTGTGACGACAGAGGACAGATGGATATGACTGAACAACACACGTCAGTGTGCATCCGGCAGGGGCGGTGCTGGGCCAGACGAGAGCTTCCTTACAGCCCAGAGAAGAGACAGGACAGAATGACATCCATCTCTTCTGTCAGGAGATGAAAGGAGGGCTATTTATCGCCTCCTTTCCTTGAATAAGACACGCATGTCCTTTCAAATCTCTCCACAAATAATTCCTATTTTGAAACCTGTTGCTGTATTACCCAGTTTTGTGTAGAGAGAAATTTCACACACACACGTACTGGCACACACACACACACGTACTGGCACACACACACACACGTACTGGCACACACACACACACTTGCACTCCATCCTCAAAAAGCTTTGCGTCCTACCCCAGCCCTCTGGGAAAGTTACGCAATCCTGCCTGCATCCAGCACAGCCTGGCTCCAACATGGCCGCCCTGCTCCTGGTGACCTCAGAGGAGTGAGGGAGGGAGGGGGAGAGAGAGAGGCCGTAGTGTGTGTGTGTATGTGTATGAGACAGACTATAGTGTGTGTGTGTGTGTGTGTGTGTGTGTGTGTGCAGCTCTGTGCCGTCAGAGACATCTCGTCAGGGAGAACAGCTGGATGCTGTTCTGTTGATGCTCTGATGTTGTTGAACGTGTGTGTGTGTACGTGCCAGGGGGCTGGGATTACACAGCCTGGACCCATAGCACTGCTGCTGTGGTGAAGCACTGCTGCTGTGGTGAAGCACTGCTGCTGTGGTGAAGCACTGCTGCTGTGGTGAAGCACTGCTGCTGTGGTGAAGCACTGCTGCTGTGGTGAAGCACTGCTGCTGTGGTGAAGCACTGCTACTGTGGTGAAGCACTGCTGCCGTGGTGAAGCACTGCTACTGTGGTGAAGCACTGCTACTGTGGTGAAGCACTGCTGCTGTGGTGAAGCACTGCTGCTGTGGTGAAGCACTGCTGCTGTGGTGAAGCACTGCTGCTGTGGTGAAGCACTGCTGCCGTGGTGAAGCACTGCTGCCGTGGTGAAGCACTGCTGCCGTGGTGAAGCACTGCTGCCGTGGTGAAGCACTGCTGCCGTGGTGAAGCACTGCTGCCGTGGTGAAGCACTGCTGCCGCGGTGAAGCACTGCTGCTGTGGTGAAGCACTGCTGCTGTGGTGAAGCACTGCTGTGGTGAAGCACTGCTGCTGTGGTGAAGCACTGCTGCTGTGGTGAAGCACTGCTGTGGTGAAGCACTGCTGTGGTGAAGCACTGCTGCTGTGGTGAAGCACTGCTGCTGTGGTGAAGCACTGCTACTGTGGTGAAGCACTGCTACTGTGGTGAAGCACTGCTGCTGTGGTGAAGCACTGCTGCTGTGGTGAAGCGCTGCTGTGGTAAAGCACTGCTGCTGTGGTGAAGCACTGCTGCTGTGGTGAAGCACTGCTGTGGTGAAGCACTGCTGCCGTGGTGAAGCACTGCTGTGGTGAAGCACTGCTGTGGTGAAGCACTGCTGCCGTGGTGAAGCACTGCTGTGGTGAAGCACTGCTGTGGTGAAGCACTGCTGCTGTGGTGAAGCACTGCTGCTGTGGTGAAGCACTGCTGTGGTGAAGCACTGCTGTGGTGAAGCACTGCTGTGGTGAAGCACTGCTGCCGTGGTGAAGTACTGCTGTGGTGAAGCACTGCTGCCGTGGTGAAGCACTCCTGCTGTTGTGAAGCACTGTTGCTGTGGTGAAGCACTGCTGTGGTGAAGCACTGCTGTGGTGAAGCACTCCTGCTGTGGTGAAGCACTGTTGCTGTGGTGAAGCACTGCTGTGGTGAAGCACTGTTGCTGTGGTGAAGCACTGCTGTGGTGAAGCACTGCTGTGGTGGTGAAGCACTGCCATGGTGAAGCACTGCCGTGGTGAAGCACTGCCGTGGTGAAGCACTGCTGTGGTGGTGAAGCACTGCTGTGGTGAAGCACTGCTGTGGTGAAGCACTGCTGTGGTGAAGCACTGCTGCCGCGGTGAAGCACTGCTGCTGTGGTGAAGCACTGCTGCTGTGGTGAAGCACTGCTGCCGTGGTGAAGCACTGCTGCCGCGGTGAAGCACTGCTGCTGTGGTGAAGCACTGCTGCTGTGGTGAAGCACTGCTGCTGTGGTGAAGCACTGCTACTGTGGTGAAGCACTGCTGCTGTGGTGAAGCACTGCTACTGTGGTGAAGCACTGCTGCCGTGGTGAAGCACTGCTACTGTGGTGAAGCACTGCTACTGTGGTGAAGCACTGCTGCTGTGGTGAAGCACTGCTGCTGTGGTGAAGCACTGCTACTGTGGTGAAGCACTGCTGCCGTGGTGAAGCACTGCCGTGGTGAAGCACTGCTGCTGTAGTGAAGCACTGCCGTGGTGAAGCACTATGATCCAGCCTGGAAGCGGTCTCTCCCATCAGTGTTTGATTTGTTTTTATATCAGGTTTACTTAAAGTTTTCTGTTTTAATCCCTCCCCCCCCGCCCCCACCTCTCTTTTCTCTCTCCTTCTGTCTCTCTCTCTCTTCCCCCCCCCCCCTCTCTGTTCATAGTGAGGAGCTGAAGCTGGCCTCTCAGAAGTCTCAGCGTCCAGAGGAGGTAGGATGGTTCAAATCCCCCCCATACCCCATTAGAGATGTTAAGCATAGCATGCATGACCTATCTGCATGTTACTGTGACTCAGATGTGAAGACTGGGTTTTATAGAGGACAGGAGGAGTACACACAGAAAGGACTGTCTACCTGCTGTGACTGTACTGGAGCTCAGAGGGGTTTAACCTGGGTTTATCTCTGTCTGTCTGTCTGTGTGTCTGTGTGTGTGTGTGTGTATCTGTCCTGTCTTGTCTGTGTGTGTGTATCTGTCCTGTCTTGTCTGTGTGTGTGTGTGTGTGTGTGTGTCTGTCCTTTTACAGCACGACGTGGAGCACAACCACCAACAGCCCGACATGAGAGACAGGTGAGGCCCTCAGTATGTCAGAAATATGTCCCGCGTGCTTTTAAACAAGGTGACAGGGTTTTGGATCGTATTTGTCAAGCCTCAGTCCCTCAGTTAACTCTCTGTAGCTAGTGGTGTCTCTTTTCGTTTCTCAGGTTTAGATCCTGAGGGTAAGGTGAGAATGTTTGCGGTCTGCGAATCCTTTCCAGCGTTCATCCTCCAGTGTTAGCACAGCTTCGTTTCCCTCCGCCCTGTGATCTGAGGATTAGGCCTTCTCCTTAATGCTGTACATCTCTCTCACACTGCTAATGAGACTGGAGAGATGGAGCAGAGGGCGAGTCGCAAGAGGAGAGAGGGATGGAGAGGAGACAGGAGAAGAACGAGAGAGAGTGGGGAGGTTGTGAGAGAGGGAAAACAGCAAAGATGATGATCTAAAACGGGAGAAGGGAGAGAAGAGATATAAAGGTTATTTTAGCCAGAGGCGAATGATGAGGGGACGGATAATTAGAGCAGAACTAATTTCTCTGGATAGAGATACTATGCCTGGCTTTTCAGGTGAATATTCATGGCAGGGGAGACAATCAAACTGAGAGACAGGCTGTCAGGTGGGGTGACTTGTCAGATGAATAGACAGGCAGGCGGACAGATAGTCAGGCAGGGAAAGAGACAGTCAGGCAGGCAGGCGGGGAGACAGGCTGTCCAGTAGGTCACTGGCCAGCCTGATTCACACACTGACGTTAACAGTGAAAGGTTTTCTGTGTTCAGTGCCGTGAACAGAATGGTTGTGCCCAGGACACAGGCTTTATTTAGCGTACAACGTCAAAGCTCCCGGATGTGGCCTAAGTCTACTTAAGTGAAAGGTGCACTGTCAGGTTAATCCATAGTTTTTATTTTGGTTGATACTCCCTCTTATAGTCCTTGGGAATTCAGCATGTGTATTCATATAGGCCTGTTATTTGAGCATAGCTTAACAAGTTAGTAAGTTTGAGAGAAGTGTGATTTAATGAAAAACTTCTACTTCAGTTATGGCTTTAGACAGCGGGAACTATGAGAGGGCTGTGTCTCTATGCTAACAGCTCTCCTGTTCCCCCTGAGAGCGCTGTGTCTCTGTGCTAACAGCTCTCCTGTTCCGCCTGAGAGCGCTGTGTCTCTGTGCTAACAGCTCTCCTGTTCCGCCTGAGAGCGCTGTGTCTCTGTGCTAACAGCTCTCCTGTTCCGCCTGAGAGGGCTGTGTCTCTGTGCTAACAGCTCTCCTGTTCCGCCTGAGAGCGCTGTGTCTCTGTGCTAACAGCTCTCCTGTTCCCCCTGAGAGCGCTGTGTCTCTGTGCTAACAGCTCTCCTGTTCCGCCTGAGAGCCCTGTGTCTCTGTGCTAACAGCTCTCCTGTTCCCCCTGAGAGCGCTGTGTCTCTGTGCTAACAGCTCTCCTGTTCCGCCTGGGAGGGCTGTGTCTCTGTGCTAACAGCTCTCCTGTTCCTGGTCCCACAGGGAAACACTGTCACATCAAGAGCAGGAGAAGGAGCTGGAGACACTGAGGAACGAGGTACACACACACACACTCTCTCTTACGCACACACATTTCTCTCTCACGCACACACTCAAACGCATACTCTCACACAGACTCTCTCAAACACACACACCTCTCTCTCTCTCTCACACACATACACACACACACTCAGATAAACGTCTCCACACGTGTGCAGACACACATGCGCTAAGCCTCCTCGGGAAGCCTCCGTCTCTCCCTGGAGCAAGGTTCTTTCATCCTCACCAGACACGATGAACGCCGGCCTCTCCTGGCACGGCTTCTCACCCGCGTCGCCTCTCTCTGTAGATCGCCGTGCTGCGGGGTGAAAACGCCATGGCGAAGACCCTGCAGGTTGCCGTGGAGACCCTGGAGAGGGACAAGACCCAGCTCCAGACACGCGTCCACAGCCTGGAGCAGAGGCTCCTGGGAAGGCAGGCGTCCGAGGGAGGAGACAGTGGAGTCCCGTCTTCAGGTGAACTAGTTGGCCTCCAGTGATTTGGTACCGCGGAATCGTCCTAGATTGGTGTGCTTTGGAATGAGAAATGTAGCTGTTGAAATGTATAAAGCTTCCCTCTTAACACTGTGCAAATGTATCTAGTCGTAAAGTAAATGTGGTAGATAAATGTAAACTAGGCCCAGCTGGTGATGGGTTAAAGGTTGTTGGGTAAGATGTGGCCTGGTGGTTGGGAACAGATTGACGAAAACAAAGGTCGACCTCGACCATGTTTTCCGTCGACCTGTGTGGCTAGACAGGATGGCTGTGGTGGTAAGGTCAGGGTGTCCTGGCTGTGGTGAGGTGGTAAGGTCACGGTGTCCTGGCTGTGGTGAGGTGGTAAGGTCACGGTGTCCTGGCTGTGTGAGGTGGTAAGGTCACGGTGTCCTGGCTGTGGTGAGGTGGTAAGGTCACGGTGTCCTGGCTGTGGTGAGGTGGTAAGGTCACGGTGTCCTGGCTGTGGTGAGGTGGTAAGGTCACGGTGTCCTGGCTGTGGTGAGGTGGTAAGGTCACGGTGTCCTGGCTGTGGTGAGGTGGTAAGGTCACGGTGTCCTGGCTGTGGTGAGGTGGTAAGGTCACGGTGTCCTGGCTGTGGTGAGGTGGTAAGGTCACGGTGTCCTGGCTGTGTGAGGTGGTAAGGTCACGGTGTCCTGGCTGTGGTGAGGTGGTAAGGTCACGGTGTCCTGGCTGTGGTGAGGTGGTAAGGTCACGGTGTCCTGGCTGTGGTGAGGTGGTAAGGTCACGGTGTCCTGGCTGTGGTGAGGTGGTAAGGTCACGGTGTCCTGGCTGTGGTGAGGTGGTAAGGTCACGGTGTCCTGGCTGTGGTGAGGTGGTAAGGTCACGGTGTCCTGGCTGGGTGTGCTGACTGTGATGTGACCCCGCAGGTGACCCTGCTCTGGACCAGCTGAGAGAAGAGAAGGAGTTTGCGGAGGGTCAGGTATGACGACCAGAAACACACACACATCCGGTTCTTCACTGCAAAAACGCCCTATCACATTTAAGGGGAGAAATACTAATTATGAGCTTAGTCATGCTTAAAACAAGTACATTTGGCTGCCAGTCAAGTAAGAACATTTTACTTGATAAGATTTCTTTAAATAACGTTGACTTAAATGAAGTCACAAGATACAAGAAACAATTAGATTTAAAATCAAACAAGATTTGGACACTCAGTTAGATGGACAGTTTTGGCTGTGTTGGTGCCCTGGTTCCTCTATCCTGTGGACGTGGTGTAGCGCTGGTGTGACTTGCTCTCCCATCCTGTCGTCAGATCAACTTCCTGAACAGCGTCATCGTGGACCTGCAGAGGAAGAACGAGGAGCTCAAGGTCAAGCTGAAGAAAATGGTGCTGGCCGAGTTCAACGGCAACGATGGCACCGACGGGTGAGTCTCGCCCTCCCTCACCCTCTCTCATCCTCCCTCATCTTCTCACTTTCTCTCACCCTCTCTCACCCTCCCTCATCCTCTCACTTTCTCTCACCCTCCCTCACCCTCTCTCACCCTCCCTCATCCCCTCACCCTCTCTCCTCCTCCCTCACCCTCTCACCCTCCCTCATCCTCTCACTTTCTCTCACCCTCCCTCATCCTCCCTCATCCTCTCTCACCCTCCCTCACTTTCTCAACCTCCCTCACTCTCTTTCATCCTTTCTCCCCCTCTCTCACCCTCTCACTCTCCCCCTCCCCTCATCTCCCCCCCAGGCTAGAGGAGGGGCTGTCCAAGCGGGAGAAGAAGCCCCCGCCCCGCCTCTTCTGCGACATCTGCGACTGCTTCGACCTCCACGACACGGAGGACTGCCCCACCCAGGCCCAGAGCCCCGACTCGGTCCCCCACTCCTCCCACCACGGCAACCCCTCCGACCAGCGGCCCTACTGCGACATCTGCGAGGCCTTCGGACACGCCACCGATTCCTGCAACGACGACCAGACCTTCTAGAACCCCCTACACCTTCTAGAACCCTCTACATATTCTAGAACATTCTAGAACCCTCTACACCTTCTAGAACCCTCTGCACCTTCTAGAACCCTCTACACCTTCTAGAACCCTCTACATCTTCTAGAACCCTCTACACCTTCTAGAAATTTCCAGACCCACGGTCTGCAACCAACCCCACTTCTGTCATCCCTTCCCCACACCCTCTCTCTTTTGGCCCTTCTCATTCCCTTCCTTCAGCCATCTCCTGTATACTGCGTACTTCCCTTCGCGTCCTTCTGCACTACCTCATGCGTGCTACTCCAGCCCCCTTGACTCACCCACACCCAGCTCCTCCCCACCGGCCTGGTACCAGGCCCTGCACAGGCACAGCCAAAACACCACACCTCCCACAAGTATTTTTATATTGTATTCATGTCCATTACAGCCATCCTACTCTCACATCCTCCAAACGACCATTCTTTCGAATAGCGATGGGAGTTCCCCTCCATGGAGACAGAACGGGATACGGGAAATCTGCTCGTCTAGATATGCTGCTTTGGTGCAATATTGAAGTTGGGGAGAAAAGGAATCAGCTCTGAGCACTTAGTCAGTAGTTTTGTATGTTGGTTAGATTTTTTTTTTGTACGGCACGTATCAGTTGATAACATCTTTTGAAACATTTATTTTCACTTTCGTCTGTGGGGGATTAGGTGATTGGTGTTGGTTTTATTTGGCGAGCTTGGTGAATCTAAGACTTAACGTGGACCAATAGGGTGCTCCGGTAGGGATATAGCCAGGACCAATAACACCTGTATTTGTACTAGCACTGACAGTAGACAGGTGTCACAAGCTTAACCCTTAGTGAACGCTACAGCACATGAGCGATCGGCTACTTATTATTGCACTACTCACTTTAAATGTTCCTAAACTTTAAATGTCCTTATATCTTACAATACAGGAAACACTTCAAACCTTTCCAAGACATAAACTGACACTAAGTTATTTTATATGGTCAAAGACATAAGTATTTTGCTGTCTCATTTGTATGTATTGCTTATGTATTGTCTTTTACAAACTGGATCTGTATAGTCATGTGTATTAGAGTTATGTACTGAAGCACAAGTTTGGATCATATTGAATCTCCCAGTGTAACCATATATAATAGGTGTGACTAACCAATGACACTAATACTCTTCTGTGTACTGTAAATATCGATCAGATGTTTTTCAGAAGGGAAAAAAGGGCACTCACACAACGCCATCAAAACGAGACGCGTCTTTTAAGTGTTTTATTTTTTTTGGCCCTGTTGAGAACATTTGAGAGAGTTGACGAGGATGCACTGCCCTCGGAGCCAGATTCACTTGTAAAGACATTGACTCCAAAAGCACATTGACGATTATTTCTACTAAAGTGATTTGTCTAATTGGTACACTGTTTTCTATGTAATGTTCCATCTGATCAATGCATCACCTGTACACGGGTCATAACTTGCTAAGCTGCATTCGTAAAACCCTCTAAAGATGAAACTGTAATGTATTCATGTCCTTGTTTTCTATGTATTGTATATTCTTAATGGTTCAATACAAACGCTATGAAACGAACAGTAAGAGGGTTGTCTGATCGTCTCTCCAGTGTGTCAGAACGACAACGATTGACTAGTTAGAGCCGGGAGGTGTTCGCAGAGACCCAGATGAGTGTTGAGAAAGGAGCCTGGGTCTCCCCTCCTCCTCTGGGTAAACTGATGTGGCAGAGCTGGGCTGATGGTCCTTGGCCGCTTGGTTCGACAAAAGCCCCAGGCAGGGTGCAGCATTCCTGCTCCTGTCTATACCTGGGGGGTCCGGAGATGTTTCTGGCCAACTTAACCTGTGTTCCGTTTCACACAGCGATCAGTTGAGGACCTTCTCATGATTCATTCATACGTAGATCCATTACCCCTGACGGGAGGAGGAAGCTGAAATAGAATGCTTTATATTTTATGAGGTCCAGGCTCAAATATTTGGGAGTGAAACACAAAAGCAGAGTTGTTGAGAAAGCTGAAGCGCACAAAAAAATTTGAACACTCACCTCAGACTCCTCTCTAAATAATTCTCAAAGCACAAAGTTTGAACACGCACACACTGAAACCGTGAGGTAAATGTTTTGTGACTTTTTATTAATAAAACAAAACCATTAAACATGATAAAAAACCAAGCACTACTGATGGAATAAATAATTCAAACCAAACCATAAATCTGTACAAGATCATTCTAAACTGAAACATGGTCCCCCAGATGATAGCCTACGTGTTGTCATGTCACAGCTCTGTCGCGGTTTCTTTCTACACACTGAATTTAGAGTTTAACTAAGCAATTGGCTCAATCCGGTGAAAGCTAAAACATAAATGAGATTTTTTTTTTTTTACTGAGTGAACATAATGCTTTTATAACGGTTAATGTTAATACATAGCATCTTTAGTACCAGCTCTGATGGACTGGGAATGAGGTATATGCTAAGCCACCCTCTAAACTGAGACAGTTAAAAGTTCTCTCCATCCATCCATGCAACTGATGATTTGATCTGTCCACTGGCATCATCTGATCAAGTAATGCTCATTTTTGCCATGTCCAGTCACTGACTTGCAGTGAAACTTATTTAATGGAACATAAACATGTTTATATTAATTGATGCACCCAAATCATATAAATAGGTTTGAGGTTGGACATTGGAGGTCATATGGCCGAATCCTTGCGCTAACTTTCACATTCACCACAGAGTGATATCAATGGGAAATAGAAGTACGAAAAAAAAGTGAAGATCTGTTTTAGTGTCACGTCTACACCTACGGATTCGGCCAAAAGACAGCACCTTAAAAGAGGCAGGGAGCTAGACCTCGAATGACAAGATCCGCTTCCCCGCTGAGGGCTATGCGCTGTTTATAGGTAAAATCGTTAAAAGTAACACACAGTACATTTACAGAGTTGACGGAAACGGCGGACCAAGTCAGAAACCGTAACCTGCGGGCCAGTTTAAGCCTGTTTCTTATTGAAGCCGACTACATTGTAATGTAAAACTAGGGAGTTGAAGCTGAAACTGACTAGCAACAGGAGTAGCAGGAGATTCCACTGTTTACAGGAAGATCTCCACCGGGTATAAAAAAAAATTAAAAAAAGATTGCATTAACGAATTAACGCATTAACATTTAACTGTAGAGATGAATGTAAGTATTGAATGAAATTATTAGTGTCACTTCAATAATGACCTATTAAAAATATAAGGCAAAAAATATATATAATACACAAAAAAAATAAACATGGCACCAAAAATGTCGTTAAGCCATTTGACCTACTAAGTATGTTGTATCATGGTAACAAAACCATGGTAACACAACCATGGTAACACAACCATGGTAACACAAGCCTGCCTCTACTCTTGGACAGAAACTCCACCAGTACCTGTGTTCTTTCTAACTAGCTGATCAAATACAACTGGCAAAAGAAACATGGAGAAAGAAAAAAAGAAATCCACTACAGCAGCAAAAACTATCTGTGATAGATCGTGATATTCCTTAACAGTGCATTGACCCTCCTGAGCGAAAAAAAAGAAAAGAAAAAAAAAGAAAGAAATATTTGTTTGGGTAAAATAATAAGACTAAATGTATTCTAAACCAGCGTGGATTTTTGGACCAACAGGAGGTGAGTTAGTGGGAGGTTTAAAGAGGCCTTGCGTAGAAGTCATCTGATTGATGTGTGGGTTCCAGCGTCACATCCCATCATCAGTGTGTTTTCAGTCACAGGTGCAGGTCAGTGTTCCTCGTGTGCTGGCCTGTGCACACAGCGCCACCGCTGGTCACAGAGGGGACTACAGCCAGTTGACCAGAGCCTCTATTAGCATTAGTGAGAGGGAGATTGTGAGGAAGCAGGGAGGGTTCAGTGAAAAGAGGTAAATGTCCATTCTCCCTCTATTACAGAGGACTGTAATGGGCAAGGGGGGTGAGGGAGGGGGAGGGGGAGAGATAGAAGCTCCTTCTCCCTCTGGTGGGAAGGAGGTGAGGGAAGAGAGAGGGGGATTGGAGGGGTGATGTCCGTTCTCCCACAGAGACTGGGGGCCTACAGAGGGAGGTACAGAAGAGGAGGAGAGGATGGAGGAGAGGAACATTTTAGCGCGGGACATTTAACTCTCCTCTGTGTCCTGAGACGAAGACTCCTGTTTGCTCTTCTTGGTTGGTGGGGCCTCCTGCTCCAGGTCCTTATAGACAAAACAAACATACCTCATCAGACAAAACAAACCACCTCGTCAGATGACAAACAACTGGATCTAACCAATTATACTGCACAAGTTTTACACTAGAGACACACACGTGCATTTAGAATAAACCAATTTCCTTTTTCAATTCCAGCCACAAACTCCATTACTTCATGACAAAGTACTGCACTCTTATTTTCTAGAATCCAAATAACATAAGTTAATAGAGAATGTTAGGCCACTGTTTTGGACAGTACATTGACATAACATTTAATTTTGTTAATGTTAAAAATGTATTTAACCCTTATACAAAAGGGACCAACACATCGTGCATGAGGTGAGCACAGACAAGTTTTTCAAGGAGCAGGAATGAACACGGTTTCCGTGGTTTCCAAGGAAGCGTGTGTGTCTTACCCAGACACAGAGCAACAGTAACTACCTGAGTGGCTTTGCTGCTGCTGTCTGATGGCTCCTTCTCCCCTGAGGAAGACTGGCTGTCTCTCTTCACGCTTGCTGGTCTCTCTGAGGTTTCTGTGGAGGGGAGACTCTTGCCTGCTGGACAACACACAATCATCCTGGATCAGTTCAATATCATCTGATCAAGACATTTGAAACGTTCTTCTGTTTATTGTGTACAGACCACACTTACAAATCGCATGTGTGTTTAGTTTTTTTGGGGGATCCAGTGTCATGGGACATAAGACTTGAATGCCACTGTGTGGTATTATGGGGTAACTGCACACAGCCTTTTGATAAATATATTTTTAGAGGGATGCATTGATTTATAACTGGGTCACAATTAACTTTAGAGCTAATATTTAACGTGCCAGAGTATGAGAACAAGAAAAAGCGAAGGAAGGAGGGAAGAACACAAGAGAAGATGGAGTAAGCGTAAAGCTCAGAGGAGTGAGAGATTGAATTGAAAGGGACAAAGAGAGTGAAAGAAAGAGAAAAGATAAAGAAAAAAAAAGAGATGGACAGAGAGGGAAAGAAAGAGGTTTGTAGCACCATGGTATTGTTAGTGGAAGCGCAGATGGGAAGGCTGGTGGTTACAGCCCCCAGGGAGCAGACATGGTCACAGCTGCTGCCCCCCCATCTCCCTCTCTCTCACACACACACACACACAAACACACACAGCAGGAACCAGGATATAAGTATTTGCCCCTCTCTACATCCCCTCTGGTAAGGGCAGAACTTTATAAATGATTAACTCTCCTCGTCATCTATCCAATGAGTAATGAAGGAGCACTTTTCACTATCAATAAACCACCTTTGGCGTGTTTCACCAGAACACGACAGGATGCAGGAACTACTAACCCTTCACCTAACCCTTGGGGTGTGCGCGTGTGTGTGTGTGTAACTTGTGTATGTGTGTGTGTATAACTGACCCCTCTTACTGTCAGGGCTTTGGTCACTCTTGGTCTCGCTGCCTTCGCGTTGGGATGCGACGCTGGGCTCGGGGGCGGGGCTAGTGCTGCAGCTGGTTTCCTGTTTGACAGGGGAGGAGTCGGCGATGGAACTCTGGTTGCTGTTGTCGTCTGAGGGAGAGAGACACTGACCGTTATTTGTCATCAAATCCTCGTCCGACGCCGAGGGGCAAACACACGAGAAGAACAACTCTGATGCGACAGGAACGGGGGGAGGATTTTCTCGATGGATTTCCCGATGTGTTTGCCCTGACTCCATTACTCTGAGGATTGACTTGGGGTCGGGAGACGAATCAACACACGCAGAAGTGTCACCCACCATGCATGTCCATCATCCCTGGAGAGGAGCTGTTCTCTGGGGTGGTCACCTCCGAACCATACTTCTCCTCCTTACCCTTCTTCTTGTTCTTGTTTTTCTTAAAAAAAAATTTTTAAAAAAGCAAAACATGTCCTATTAATATCACATATAACAAATGCATTCCCTATGTATATGTACCTGTTGTATGCACCAACCCACCACAGAAAATTCCTTGTTTGTGTGACTCACTTGGCAATAAACCTGATTCTGAACACTATCATCCACAATCTATAATAATCAACAAAGGTCAATACAATGTACATGAGTGTTGGTGGGTTGCCGCTGTGATAACTAGTCACTGAAGGAAGCACATGGCTGTGGTATTGAGGACATACATCGTCGGATTTGGGCTCTGTCACCGGGACCCACTTGTAGATGCGCAGGGATGTGTCCCCTACTGTCACCCATTTCTTCTCCCTGTGTGTGAAAGACAAGTTCGAATAAATAACATCAAACACGCATGTAGTGTTTTGAAACAAATTATGTAACTGCTGCTAGGGTTTCAGCCACTGAGACATAATAAAACAACAATAATTGATTTGATTATAAGATATATTTTCGTTTTTTTTTTTTACTAAAAGGGTAGTTGAAACGTTTGAACTCCTTAATAACAAAACATGCATAATCTGCTAACTTCAGTAACAGTCACTTTATGTTAGATTTGTACATTGGAACACAATGTCTCAAATCAGACATAACGGGTGATAGCATTAGGTGGGGAAATGTAAAAACAATAACGATATTTACTACACGTCTCTTGTTGTATAATATATCACTGTGGTATTACTATGACCTAAAAAAAACACAATTACTTTAATTCTAAAATCCTAAGACTGAGTCATTGTGTAGCCCTACAGTAGCCTACTTCCCTTCCCAACCCCCACCATGCGCAATCTCTATTCGACCTACAGGGCGACTGAAAGCGCTTAATTTAAAACTCCAGGCAGACTAAACTACTCCGACTCAAGAGCGCCGTCGTCATATAGTTTCGAAGTGAGTGTTATTGAGTGATTTGAGTCGTCCCGGTGCCCCTGCACAGTCGGCTCCAACACAAGCACAACAGCGGGCTGGAGAAAGGAATGGCTTCATGTGACTGCAACGAAATGGCTTCTGGGTTCAACCCACATTAAACCTTGGCGGAGAATCGACTAAAATGATAATGTCATTGGTAGCTTTTTTTACACTACTTAGTCCCACACTGTACGAGTGCGCTTCGGCGCACCTGAGCCGAGAGTAATCTGCCCCAAAAATCCGTTCAAAATGACCCGTCTTTCGAATACATTCGCTCGCTCGCTCTCTCTCTCCTCCCCCAACAAGACAGGTTTTCTCGTGTTAGGTAACGAACAGGGGCTTTTTCCTCTTTCTTACCATTTTCGTACTTTCTCAATAGCCGCCATAACCCGCTTGATGTCATCTTTCGCCCTGCTCCGGGTCTCGGCTCGGACCGACCTGCCCGACATTGCCGCGGTGGGTATAATATTTTTTAAAGCTCGCCGGCAATTCAGACACAATGCAAACACTCAGTAGAGCGCACAGAAAGAAGAAGCGCGCCTGCGCCGAAAGGAGTGGGGCCAGTAGTGCCCGCAGCTGCACAGTGAAGAGAGGCGCCCTGTTTCCCCGTTGTGGGATCGGAGAACAAAGAGACTTGGAGATCACTGATCCGAGAAAAACTTTGCCTAAAACTTTGTTTCGCTGAAAGAATAGCACTCAGTTTTTTCCAGTTCAAGACGCTCCACGAGACTGTCGTTTAAAAGTACAAAATTAAAAACAACATTCCCTTCACGGTCATTGTTATATTTAGGCATTTTTCTGTTTGTATATTTAGTGCATAGATACAGGCTGTAGTAATAATTAAGAATTATGTATTTTATTAATTAATATAAAAGGTCCTATCCTAGCCTATATTACTAGAACATGAAAAATATGTTTGCTGATAGCAAAAGTACTAATAGTAGCCCTAATTAATATGCAAATTGTAATAATTGAAAACAAAATTAATACATTAAATTAATTGCTAAATGGATTAATGCAGGCCACAGCAAAATAAAATTATGTGGAGGCGGTGAATTGAGTGAGAAAAAGAAAGATAAGGCGAAATAAAAGAAGTGCTAATTGCTGTTAATTGTAATTAATTGGTATATAGCTTAGTGCTAAATATATAAGCTTACTAAGAAGTATTATTAGAGATTGACTGACAGGTGGATTGGCGGGTGAAGCAAGGGGGGAACTGCGAGAAAGACTGAGGGAAAATGGGAACAATTGCATGCGATATCAGCGTTATGGACACCTTGCTTCAACGGGCGGAAAGGTAGAAAATGAAACTTTAACGTATGTTAACAGATGGCTAAATGAGATTAGATTTAAAGTGCATTTAGAGTCTTACAAAACACTCTTGGAGTCTCGTACTATAAGAAGCAGCGAACTAAAACATTCTAACATTAACCACGATTTGGAAAATTCCATTTGGATAGCTGCATATCTTTTTTCGGGGTTTGCAGACAGTCACGTGTAGACGGTGCTGTTGCGTCATCCAATTGCGACGGGAGATGATGACAGTAAAGCGAAACGCGAATAGTTGTTTTAATTCCACGTGAATATTATCCAGTGGCCTATACAGTTATCTAGTTAATTTGTCTTCTGTCAATCATTGACGACACTAACTTTGTATACTGCTGTTGAAATATAATTAACAGCTTTGAGCTATCAATTTACTTAACCTGTGTAGTTTGGTTGTCGACAGGTGTAAGAACCTGCACATTCATTCAAAGAAAATGAACGAAGCAGGTAAGGCATTTTTTTAATCGAAATTATACTGCGCGTTTAACAGTGAAAATGAAGGTTTCCTCATGTTGTAGTCTGACCACTGTCTGTGCTTAACTGACGATTGCGTTAACATGAAAACGGGTTGATAACGGATTCGTTTGAAGTAACCCATGACTGTCTTTCCTCGGTCTCCCGTCAGAGTTGGTGGAGTACTTTAGGACTCAGATGAAGACAGACCCAGACATGGCTTCTGCCGTAGCTGCCATACGAACCTTATTGGAGTTTCTGAAGAGAGACAAAGGTCTGCATTTCATTCTCAACGCTACATAGCGAGAGATGCATACATTAGTCCGTTGCTGTACTGAAATAAGCAAAAACTGCTAGCTTGTTAATCAGACTGGTTTCTCTGAGTTGCCCCTAAGACAAGAGGACAGCCGACTGGCGTCCCAGCTAGATGAGCCTGTCCTTTTCTCTGTGCTCCCCTCAGGAGAGACGATCCAGGGTCTCAGGGAGAGTTTGAAGGGGGCGACAGCCTGCCTGACTGCGGTGGACTCTTCCGTGGCTGTGTCCTCTGGCGGCGAACTGTTCCTCCGCTTCATCAGCCTGACGTCTCTGGAACACCAGGTTTGACGATTTCCCTCCACCGGTTTTCTCATTCCGTGCCTACCAACGCCTCAATGTTTGGTGTCTGTAACTTAAAAAATGCTTTTTTCCCAGTTACATAATAGAAACCAAACCAAAAAACACACGCACACCAGATTGACACGCCCTCTTGGTTTATTGCCACATGTCTGGACATCCAGCTCAGAGAGGCAGACGCACAGGGCCAGCCCTGCAGTCCAGGCCCAGGCTGGGTCCTGGCTCAGGGCCTCACCTCCATCTTGTTTGCCTCAGGATCTGTCACGCTGCAAGAAGGTGATGGAGGAGAGAGGAGAGCTGTTCTTAGAGAAGATCTCGCTATCCAGAAGCAAGGTGGCCAAACTCTGCCACACGTTCATCAAAGACGGGGCGGTAAGGGATGTTACACAGCGATCAAAGGAAACACATTTACATTTTGTCATTTAGCAGACGCTCTTATCCAGAGCGATTTACAGTAAGTACAGGGATATTCCCCCCGAGGCAAGTAGGGTGAAGTGCCTTGCAACGTCATTTAGCACAGCCGGAATTGAACCAGCGACCTTCTGAGTACTAGCCCGATTCCCTAACCGCTCAGCCATTTGACTCCCAGTGGTTGTTTAGCGCATGACCTCATGAATCATCCTGCTTTCTCGCATTCTCCTCACAGAAAATCCTGACCCACTCCTCCTCCAGGGTGGTGCTGAGGGTGCTGGAGAAGGCTGCGGCTGAGAAGAAGCGCTTCTCTGTCTATGTCACAGAGTCCCAGCCAGACACTGCAGGGTGAAGGCACACACACACACCAGGGGCATAGCCACAAGGAGGCCTGGGGGTGCCTAGGCCCCCTAATTTACATGTCTGCCCCCCCCCCCCCCCCCCTCCCAGAAATTAAGGAATTGTTGATATAAAAAAGAGAGATTGTGTCCCCTTCATTTTAAGATGGGGACCCCCCACCCAAAATACAATTCTGGCTACGGCCGACATACTCTCTTTCAGTCCTTCTCTGATATGCGTGTTCCCCAGGTGGCAGATGGCAGATGCCTTGAGAAAACTCAACGTTCCTGTGACTGTAGTTCTAGATGCTGCCGTGGGGTAAGGTTTCCATTCACGATTTTCAGTTCCCTCAGTCCTTACCGCTAGCTATAGACAAGAGCCTTTAAAGCAGTTTTCTCCTGTCATTTACTTGGTGTCTCTGTTCGTAGGTATGTCTTAGAGAAGGTGGACCTGGTCATCGTCGGTGCAGAAGGAGTCGTGGAGAGCGGAGGCATCATCAACAAAGTGCGTGTGGGGACAGATGTTCTTAACAGCCCAGATTACTGGAACACTAGGAGTCACTGCCGTTCACATTGACAGTGTCGTGCCTGTGGTGAAGCTGCTTTCCACCAGCTGTGTTTCTCCTTCCTTGTAGATTGGCACCTATCAGATGGCTCTGTGCTCCAAAGCCCACAACAAGCCCTTCTACGTCGTAGCGGAGAGCTTCAAGTTCGTCCGCCTGTATCCCCTCAACCAGCAAGACGTCCCAGACAGATTCAAGGTAAAAAGTAGACTGACTGGCGGGCTGCACATCTGATCGTGACGTTTCTGCGTGTCGTTCTGATGTCCTCTTCTCTTTCTCTCTCCCCCCCAACCTTAACCCCCCCCCCGACAGTACAAGGCAGACACACTGAGGACCGTCCAGAACCTGTCGGAGGAGCACCCTATGACTGACTACACCCCGCCCTCCCTCATCACCCTCCTCTTCACCGACCTGGGGGTCCTCACCCCCTCCGCTGTCAGTGACGAACTCATCAAGCTTTATTTATAACTGTGCCTCGCGACATCAAAATAAAATAAATTCCAAAAGGGACAAGGGGTTGTAAAAACATGTTTGGGTCTTGAATCGATGGTCACAACAGGTCACGTGTATCTACACAAATGTCGGAAATAAGTTTACAGAAAACCTATGAAGTACATGGATTAAAGAAAATTCATCCTGCAAGATTCATTCACCAGATGTGGCACAAGAGACTTTATATAACAACACTGTAAAATGTAGGTGCGCCAGTCCATATTTAGGTAGAGGAACCACAGGCGCGCGTTGTCATTTGCTCTCCTCTTCCTGTGAGGGTCCTGGAGTCTTGCGGTGACTCTTCTGCCCAACTGTCACCTGCTTTTCAAAGTCCTCTTCGCTAATCTGTCCTTTCTTCAGTTTCTTGAGCAGACGGGTGTCGTTCAACAGCTCCTTCATGTCCTCGTCGTCTACATCTGGGCCCTGCAGAGAGATTCAATTCATTTGGTTTAACGTAACCCGTTTACATTCAAGGAAACAGCAAGTCAGTCCCATTAAAACACGCAACGAGCATACTAAACATGTAATGGAATGACTAAATAGTACGCAAAAATACCTCTTGAAGTTTTCTTTTGGCAGCCGTCTTTCTCCTGCGGTCCTTCTTGTTCTTCTGTTTGGACCAGGCAGTGTTCTTGATGAACTTCTTCCTAGGCGCAGGTGTCCTCTCCTTCAGCTCTGCCAGCATCTTCTGCCTTAGTTTCTCCCTGTTCTTGTCCTTGTAGCGGATGGTGTTTGTGTCGAGGGTGGTCTCACCGAACTCTGGGAAATGCCTGCCCTTCAGTTCAGGCATCTTGGGCATGCGTAGGAGGGCGAAACCACGGGCCAGCAAGGCAAAGTCCAGATCTGACCAATGACAGCAGTAAAATGTCACTTACATTTAGTCATTTAGCAAACACTCTTAACCAGAGCGACTTACAGTAGGTACAGGGAAATTCCCCAAGGCAAGTAGGGTGAAGTGCCTTTCCCAAGGACACAACGTCATTTTGCACGGCCGGGAATCAAACCCAGAACCTTCTGCTAAATAGCCCTATTCCCTAACTGCTCAGCCATCTGACCCCCCATGACATAATTCAAAAGTAACATTCTTCCAAGCTGAATATACCAGGAACTGACAGCGTGCCTGTTTTAGTCGACGAGCTATTTTTCACCTTTGACCCTGAAGATCAGGCTGCACTCGTGTTTGGCGTAGCCCTGGACGTAGGAAACGAAGGCTCTCATGCCTCTGTCAAACATGGCGCGGTCAGCCTGCGCCATGACTTTCACCTTGGGCAGCACGTCCACCACGTCTCTGACAGGTGCCATCCTCTGCAGGGGGCACTGGGGAGGGCACAGGGAGGGTTCAAGACTTCCAATAAGAACTGAGTTAAAGTTATAAAATAAAATGATAAATGACCCTGGAAGTAAAAGCTATCCTACAAAAAGTACTTTCTGATTGATGGACAGGAAGTTGACATACGACTCCTCCATCGGAAGGAGGAAAACGAGGGCGTTGCCTTGGTTACCAATACGCGCTGTGCGTCCGCACCGATGCACGAAGGCACTAAGGGAGGGAGGGGAAATATAAGTGACCGTCACTTCTTCATGTGCCACACATAAGAGTAATGTACAGTACAGTAACATGACAACTGATTATTATGAAAGTAATTAATAGGTCCGATATACAGTTGAAGAATCCGTATATCGGACCTATTGATTACTTTCATAATGATCAGTTGTCATAACTGCATGTGTTTAAATTCTGCTCTGCCTAGCCAGCATACTTATGTCATTTAACTATACCTTGCACTACTTGGAGGGTCATACTGCAGTACCCAGTTGACTTCTGGGATATCAATGCCTCTGGCCATCACATCGGTACACACGACAATTCCGCTGTAACACAACAAAAGTTAGTAGTGCAGTTGTTGTTGCACTAGTAAAAAAATTTTTTTTAAAACATCACAGTCATTTATGAAACAACCTAACACAATTGTTTACCCCATACCTTTTCATCGTTCGAAAGTCTGCAAAGATCTTGTTGCGTTTGTGCTTCATTTTGCCATGAATGCAGTAGATGGTGACATTCTTAATGAGGGCCTCCAGGGCTCTGCCAAAGTACTCCACACAAGCACAGGTACTGAGGAACACAGAGACAGAACAGTCAGCGATGAAGCACAGGTACTGAGGAACACAGAGACAGAACAGTCAGCGATGAAGCACAGGTACTGAGGAGGACAGAGACAGAACAGTCAGGGATGTCCATATCAGGGAGATCTCCACACACACGACTGACAGAGGGGCCTGGCACTTACCTAACAAAAACCAGCTGCTTCTCGTGCTTGTGTTGTCGTAGAAACGCTACCAGGTTGTTAAACTTGTCCTCCGTTCTACAGATCTGCGTGACAAAACGACGGAGAGCGCTTAAAAACTTAGACCTGGCGTACGACCCGTGAAGCGGTTCCTCTGGCGTCATGGTTTTCCTACTCACGGTGTAGTAATTACAGAGCCTGGCAGGGGTTTTCTGCATGCTGGTGGCCGCCACGCCCTTCTCCTTCACGGCGATGCGTACGGGGTTCCTGAGGCCGGCTCTCACTAGCTTCTCCAGCTCCTGGGTCTGAGTGGCCGAAAAGAGGCCTGTTCGTCTCTGCTTCGGCAGCAGGCCCAGGATGGTGTTCAGGCTACAGAGGAGGAAAGAAAGACACACACACACACAAATAAAGAAGTTTGAATGAATAACAGTACGACTGGCCCCAGTGTGCCCCTCAGCATGCCCCCCAGCGTGCCACCTTCCCCCTGACCCCCTCACACCCTCTGTTGAAATGGTCTGGAACCTCCCCTGGTCGTACCTGGCCTCGAAGCCCATATCCAGCAGTCTGTCTGCCTCATCCAGCACCAGAACGTCCAGGCTCTTTACGGAGCTGGCCAGGTCCAAACCATCGGCTTTTCTACGGAACATGTCTTCCAGTCGACCCGGAGTTGCAATCACTATGTTGGCCCTGGAAAAGAGCAGAGCACATTGCTGACATTTGTTGAGAGGCCCGGTGTTAAAGTCACTCCCAGTGGGGTCACAGAGCGTATCCTCACCCCTGTTCCTTGAACTTTTCCACGTCATCAATAGGGTTGCTTCCACCTATCAACAAAATCTGTCTGGAAAAAGAGAACTTTGATGAAAATCTAACCCTGGATGTTTTTTGTGTCAACTAAACTCGGGTTTTTATATGTAAACGATGTACATTCTCACAAGACTCTCCACCTACTTGAATTGTGGAAATTTCTGGATGAACTGCCCTATCACCTCGCTGATCTGAAGGGCTAGTTCTCGGGTCGGGGTGATGACCAATGCACCAACCTGACAGCAGAAATATACAACAGCAGAGTAATGATTTATCTGGCAGATACTGAGGCAGCCGCTTTGATGCTTTAACGATTGTGCTATGATTCAAAGTTTACCTGCAATTTCTTCAGTTTCTCTTCTCGCTTTAGAAGAATTTCTATAATAGGAATAACAAAAGCGAGTGTCTTCCCACTTCCAGTCACCTGTCAAGGCATGGGAAAACTTTGAGTAACAGTTACCTCAGACACGCTTTTCACTCATAACACAATTACTACTGACTCGTGGATGCAGACTGTATAACTGATACAAACAGAAAATAATGCTCACTTACCGCCTCGGCAGCGACATCTTTATTGCACATGAAGAGCGGAATACAGGCAGACTGGAAATGAAAAGTAAAGTGTTGTATGTTGTTTAAGAAAGGTAACTACTGTGGTCGAGTCACTGAGGCAGAATACATGTATACGCTTTGTCCGTTCAAAAGTAAATGTAAATGTTAAATGTAAATACCTGAACAGGTGTCATAAAAGTAAACCCTAACTCGTCGAGGGTTTCCATTATGCTGTCGTTCAGTTTAACAGGTAAACTATCCCATTTTCCATCAGTGGTGTTTTCCATATTGGAACTCTACAGCCCATCCACGTTGTTAGCTTTTCCTGTACGTCGATATTTAAAATCCGGGTTGGAACATAGTACCGCTGTTCCGGAGAATTGAGTTCCACAAATAAACTATTGTACTGTACGAGAAGTAAGCAAGTCGGTGTTATAATTTTAGGACACTCATCTTTCATTAATTATTTTACAGTGATCATAATGAGTAATACGTTTCATCTATACACCAGTCTCTTACACAGAGAACACAGGGGGAACAGATTTCCTTGGAAGCCTGAGGAAAGTGGTTCCCCCCCTGTATATTACTGTCTGGCCATTTATAAATCAATACAGTGATACTGGTGATGTATGTTACTGTGATCATTATGTATAGCAAGTTTCATCTATACATCAGTTTTTTACACTGAGAACACAGGGGGAACAGAGTTCCCTGGGGGAACAGATTTCCCTGGAGGTCTGAGGAACATCACACATGAAACCACAAATTAAAGAATATTGTATTTATTGTTTAGGAAACCAGGATCATTTTCCACAGACAAGCATTTAACTTTCAAATTGTATTGATCCATTTTGCATTGATGAGTCAAATTGACCTAATTTCTCCTCAGTAGTCTCTCCCGTTCGGAGGTGACTGTGCATTAAGCAGAAATGCCTGAGCTCACCAGAAAAAGTCAATTACAAAATTGGGACATATTCACTAAAATACAACATTAAGGGTGTAAAGATGTAACATGTAAAGACAATATACCAGAAAACACCACCCTCTGTATTATCTTCTAATATTACAGCATGAATGTTGTATCTAACTGGATATGTACCAGAAAATCAAAAGTACAAAACCGCTTACCATCACATAAATTAGATTCCCGCCCCCACCCTAAATTGTCCAAAAAAAATAAAAAGCAACTAAAGCGAGCTTGCACTCTTAACATAGTTTTGGCCCCTCCCCCTACACCAAATCATAACCTATTGTAAAGCACCTCAATTCTGATCCAAAGAACTCACAGATGTTATAAACTAAAAGGTTCCATGTAAAGTTCATTAGTGGAAGTTGGTGTAGCTTTAGAATAGTCAGTCTTTTTCTAGGATAAGAATGGACAAACAATACAATCAACTAATCCATCTGAAGCAAAGTGAGTTGTAATGTTTTCCTTTTTTTTTCAGTGTGTACACACACACACACGCATACACACACACACATTCAAAAGAAACATTATGTGCCATGGATGGATAATTATGATTCAACAAAATTGCTAAAATCAATTAGGCCTGTGTCATAAGACTGACAAAATCAAAATGCATCTGTTAGTCTAGGGCTCATTGAGTCGGGTGCTACACAGTACATTGCAAAACTATAACGAAAAATGTAGGCTAACAAAAAAAAATGCCTGAAACTATGGTAACACAACATCTGAATGAGCCTCAGAAAGGGGGATGTCTCAGGTCTGAACTGAACATGAATGACTTAGGACATGGCAATCATTCTTCTCTGACATTTGCATTTATTATCAGCGTTTTCGTCTTTTTGCCTTCATTTTACCACGTGAGCGTTTAAGTCTATCGGATAATAGTGACAGAAAGCCAACCAAAAAGTGGAAAAGCAAATAAACAGCATCATGACTAAAAACAGATCATCAAAATGGACCTAATTTGAAAGATCTTTAAAAAGTCCCAAATTCAAAATGCAACAGTAACAACCATGAAAACCAAAAGGGGTAAAAAATTAACATAAAACGTCCAATTGTACTCAAATATATTTACTGAAAAAATGCCAGTCTCGTATCCATGGTGTAACTAGACATCTTGGCAGGTGTTCTGGAGAGTGACGGTGGAATAGGAACACATTTAGGGAACGTTTTTACATGTTACACCACTCGCCGCACTTCGAAGAACCTCTTCAGGTAGTAAATCTGTCCAAGCGTCATGGCGACAAGGACCAGAGCTTCGAAGAACGACCACAGCACCACTCTGCTGTTTGTGTTGTCGTTGACTTAAAAAAAAAAAAAAAAAAAAAAAAAAAAGAGAAATATGAATATTTGGAAAACGTTATTAACAAGATACAATGCAAAGCCAACCAAGCAGGAGTGTGTTTTTGTGTGTGTTGTTGTTGATGTGTGTTACTAACTTGCTCGATGTATTCTCTCTCGGACCTCCATGTACTCCTGCTCATGCTTGACTGCTGTCATGGCAACAGCCAGCTCGTTGATCATCTCTTCTAGCTTGTTCTGATGAGCTGGAATATAATATGTATATAAATTTGTATTTTATTTATCAACCAATGAGGATCAGAGTAGTAACACATTCTGAAGAACATTACATGCAGTCAACACTTGACTCAAACGCACGGCTGATATCAAAACGAACGCCAGTTCAAAATGACAGCACACACAGTGCCCGATTCACGTTAAAAGAAAACGGTTTTGTAAGTCACACTAATGCGAAGCCCACAGTAGCGTAGACACCCTTTATCCTCACACCATTCCCAGTGTACAGTCAATTATTAGTGCACACATCCTGTATGCTACATTACAGGGACAACTCATCAAACATGGGTTAGAGGAAAACAGTGCATTTCAAGCCCTCAGTTCAGAGCGTTGCCGTGGAGAGTTGCCGTGGCCTACCATCCCAGTTGTCTCCACCTGAGAGGAGGCAAAAGGCCCCCCACATCACATTAAAGCACAAAACAAGAATATATTTAACACCAGTCAAAAAAAACTAAGATATTTTCTGAAAAGTTTGGGAAAAAGTAACATTTGAATGTGAAATTATGAAAAATGCTTTTCATTATTAAAAAGTATGACAATTAGGCCACACACACACACACACACACACACACACACACACACACACAACACACACCCTCTGTCTCCATGTCCTGTCCTTTGGGGGCCTCTCCAATGTCAATTGTGAACATGACAATCTTGGGCGTCATGGTGGACATCTTGTTGCTGAAGCAGAACTTGTATATTCCATCCATGTGTGCTGCAACAGAGTATTTCCCACTCGACTCTCTGTCTCCTTTGTAAATCTGTTTACCGTCGGGCCCTGTAATCTGAATAGGGAGCAAATATATGTATTTAAAAAGATCCATGGAAATCAATTTCTCCAAAGTATGTAGTAGCTTAACATATGTGTCATATGTTGGGATATTTGTAAGTAGTCTGTCTTAAATTACATTTGATTATGACAATACTTATAGGACCAAAAGTCCGACAGCTGTCAGTAGTCTGAAAGCCAAACTTAAAATGCCAGCCAGTTAGGTTAGATTTGACAGGTACAGTAAGCTCACACACTGTCACTGAATCTGGTCAAAAGAAATGTTTCAAATAAACACGTAAACTTAAGTATAACCTGGAAAGCTAGATACATCACTAGCTTCTAGTCAACCAAATTGCTCACAATGTGTAGTATTTTGTAGATAACCAGCTCTAGCTTGGTTAGCTGCTGTCTGGTCTGTAGCTAGCTAGCACTAGCACGTAACCAATGAAACGATGACATTAGCCTGCTAGCACTCTCTAGCTCACATTTAGACCGCTGTCAATTCAACGTTTGGTGTAATTGCTTCAAGCGAACGCATTTCACCTCAACGTCGATGTCCAAGAAACCTCCTTCGGCAACTTCGAACATCAGGCCCATCTTGGTCCCTGAGTTCACCCGTTCAAAGAAGCACTCTTCGGCATGGGCGTCTATGCTAACAAAGTAGCCGGACGCTGTGGCAGACAAGACGGCAAGAAGGACAACGAGTTCCGAAACAGTGAACATATTTGTATCTTAGCTATCGTTACGTGGTGGTTATAAATGTACTGTATGACTGTGTCTCCAAATATCCCATATGATATGAATAACAAAACCAGTACACTCTCCCCCAAAACGCTCGATTGTATACGTTGGCGAGTGTACACTTCCTAGCTAGGTAGATAGCTAGCTAGCCAGGGCTTCAGGGAGACTGCCACGTAAGGATTTAGACGGTAAGCATTGAGGAACAAATTGAGTGCGACCTGATCTGCGCTTGACAAATTTCTGAGTTGAGTCAGAAATCAAAGTACAGTTTTGTTTGAGGTATCCACAAACAATTGGCATGAGAGAATATAGTTTCATATTGTGTAAATAATCGATTTACCCCACCCTAAATGCATACTAAGTCAAAATGTGTATTTCTGACAGTCTGAATTATGTTATTTTCTATTTCTGTTAGAGAAGCCTGTTATATGTTTTGTTTGATTAAAATATTTCGATTTTGTATGGTTTAATCACAGTATTTAAATAAGGCTGAATAGTTTATAGTAACATGGGACAATCATGTGTTATAAATGTGTTTTATGTTCTCGTTTGTCTATGAGTCTGTACTTAATAGTAATATGTTTAAAAACACTTTACTCCAATCAGTACTAGAATGTTTCCACGGCAGTCTTAAGAAAGACAATTGACAATCAAATATGACATTGCATGATTCATTTTTCTTATTTATTTTTCTATTATTATTATTGTATTACTATTATTCGTATAATGATATATATATTTGTTTTTACTATAATGTATACTGTAGGGTTATGCTCAATATCTGCAATGTTAGTATATATTTCTGTGTTGCCTGTTCGTAAATGTGTCCGTTTTCTTTCAACAAGAAAAAAAAAGCCAACAAAAAAAAGGAAAAAAAGAAGCGAAAAAAATTGTCAGCTCTGCCGGAGCGCTTGCGCAGAAGTGAAACGTCTGTTTTGTCGCATGTTTGCTGACGTCCAACAGTCGACTTGCACTAAAGTCTCCGGGGCTGAAGGCCTAGGGACTTTTTGTTGCTGTTGAAAATTCCAACAAATGCCCGTGTTTTCGTACCCGTTTTGAGCGGGTCATCGTCTATATGAAGCATTCGTGCCTTGTGTTGACTGCGAAATAAGAGTACGATAGTAGTCGGAGAAGCCAGCTGGTTGTAGGAAGTCACTGCTAGGAAGCTGCGAGGACTGACAAAATGACATCTCGGAGGTAACGTTTAGGAGGGCTGACCATGGAAAACAATGTCTGGTGCTTAGCTAGCAAGCTAGCTTACCATCCACAACACTATCATTGATTGCAACAATATTAGCAAGATGTGTGGGCTAGCTATCTGATATAGATGGTTTATACCAGACCTTTATGTCCCACTTTAAGTCGTGTTTTGACAGTCATTTCGTGGCGGTTAATGATTTTTTTCCCCAATCTGTTTTAGCTAGCTAGAAGTCATTTCAGACTAGTAACTGCCAGTATACGTGAATATTATACCAAATGTATCACAGGTCTAGCGACCAAAACCTATAACTAGCTAGCTAGCAATATTGGCTATGGCTATCTTATTGACATACGGTCATGCATTTGCAAGCTGTGTTCTTTATGGTCATGTAAATATCTGTTCCAAAAGATGCACAGATGACGTATTCGATGCATAATATTCTGAGCTGAAGCTGGCAAACTTAAGCTAGGGAGTTACTGATTAATTAGTTAAGTTGAATAAACATACGTTAATAGGATGTCCCTCACTTCTACGAGATACACCTAAACAGAACAGACTACTGTCATCTCTAAGTAGTCCTGGCTTGTTCACGACCAGGTAGTGTTGACTGCTTCACAACGTGTCAGACATGCGCCTTCTTATATTCCCGCTGACCACTATTTTATATCGTTTGTCTTTTTTGTTGTTGCAAAGGTGGTTCCACCCAAACATCACGGGTGTCGAGGCTGAGAATCTTCTGTTGACCAGAGGAGTTGATGGAAGCTTTCTGGCCCGGCCTAGCAAGAGTAACCCTGGAGACTTCACCCTCTCAGTCCGGTGAGTACAGGGGTAGACTAACAGCACCCTCTGACTGTCTTTGAGGTTGGTAAATTCGGGTTTATTCAGTTGGTCATTCATTATAAAAACCTAACTGTTAACCTATGGCTTCTAGTTAGTTCAGTTATCCCTATTCATCACTGCTTCTGTTCAGCAATGATGCCTTACTTAAGTCTCTTGAAAAGGCGCCATATAAAACAACGTTATTATTATTATGAATTGGTCATTTGGGGGGCGGGGTTGAAACTTAGTCCACTCATTCCATCACGGACAGTACTGCAGTGTCTTAGTTGGAACATTGTGATGTTCTTCTCTCTAGGAGGAACGGCGCTGTCACCCACATCAAGATCCAGAACACAGGGGACTATTATGACCTGTACGGGGGAGAGAAGTTTGCCACGCTGGCCGAGCTGGTGCAATACTACATGGAGCACCATGGGCAACTGAAGGAGAAAAACGGCGACGTCATCGAGCTCAAGTACCCGCTCAACTGTGCCGACCCCACTTCAGAACGGTGAGTGGAGGGGGGGATGAGTTATCCAATTATCCTTCTCTAGTCGTTAAAAAAAAACTATAGAAGCACTAAACATGATGTGAATGCAATATTAAGGAGATGTTTTGTGCAGTGAACTGGGGTACGTGTGGTTTGATGTTAGAATCTTTTAGATTCCATGGAGTGTGGTATATAGGAATACCGTTTCCACAGTACTACAGATTGAAAGTCTTTTCGATTCGCTGTTTTAACCGAAGCAGTTATTCATCTGTAAAGTGGAACATGCTTCATACCTGTGTTGGAGTCAGGTGGCTGAGTGGTTAGGGAATCGGGCTAGTAATCTGAAGGTTGCCAGTTCGATTCCCGGATGCAAAATGACGTGTCCTTGGGCAAGGTACTTCACCCTACTTGCCTCGTGGGGAATGTCCCTGTACTTGCTGTAAGTCGCTCTGGATAAGAGCGTCTGCTACATGACTAAATGTAAATGTAAGTCCCGGTTGAATTGATTTGGAACATGTGCTTGAGAAGCAGGCGTGTTGCTTGACCGTGGTCTCCTCTCTTCCTCAGGTGGTTCCACGGCCACCTGTCTGGCCGGGAGGCCGAGAAGCTGCTGACGGAGAAGGGGAAGAACGGCAGCTTCCTGGTGCGGGAGAGCCAGAGTCACCCCGGGGACTTTGTCCTCTCCGTCCGCACGGGGGACGACAAGACGGACAGCAGCGACAGCAAACCCAAAGTGACGCACGTCATGATCCGCTGCAAGGTGCCACGTTTACCGTCTCTGTCTTCTCTTTCTCTCTGTCTTCTCTTTCTGTCTCTGTCTCTCTTTCTGTCTCTGTCTCTCTTTCTCTTTTTTCTCCTCCTCCCTGAAGCCCAGCTTGAGAAAATGCAGGTGTTTGTTACAAAATGTTGTAGCAATAACGAGATTGTAATGTTGCATTCTTATTTGACTATAAATAGAGATTTTGCACATGGCCTTGAATTCAGGGAAGGCAGTGGGTAGTTGTTGTGATGACCTCATCAAGGTTCTGCACCATCCAGCTATCTCCTTGCTGTTTCGAGCTAGAGTCCTCATGTCATATATAGAGCTGTTTGAAGTTCACCCAGTGACCTATTGACCTGGGAAAGACAGATTTCAAGTTTTACAAAAAATGTTGCCAGTCAACAAATGAGTCATAACAGTAGTGGCGTGTGTCACGTATGGTCGTAGTACAGCAGCGCGTTTCAACCTCTGTCCTGTTTCTTTGTGGTTTGTCAGCCTGACCTGAAGTACGACGTGGGCGGGGGGGAGAAGTTTGACTCTCTCACTGACCTGGTGGAGCATTACAAGAAGAACCCCATGGTGGAGACCCTGGGCACAGTGCTGCAGCTCAAACAGGTACAGTCTCAGTCCTGTGTTGTCAACAAGACTCAAATCTATTGTATAGAAAAATAAATTGAAAAGAAACATATTTATAATCATTTTTATAAATTTTTGAAAAGAAAAAAAAATACATATATAATTTTGTACTTTTGAACCACCATGTGGAGTTTTACAAACGTCTTTGAAGTGGCCTTTAGTTGCGTGAGCCGTCTTGTCATAGCTGTGATGATTCCTCCCCTCCCAGCCCCTCAACACCACGCGCATTAACGCTGCCGAGATCGAGAGCAGGGTGAGGGAGCTCAGCAAGCTGGCCGAGGCCACAGACAAGGTCAAACAGGGCTTCTGGGAGGAATTTGAGGTAAGAAACACCGCTAGCAAATGGAGCGCTTAGCGAGAAGTCCCATCCGTGCTCGGTGTTGACTAACAGCCCGTCTCCCCTGGTCCTCAGACCCTACAACAGCAGGAGTGTAAGCTTCTGTACAGCCGTAAGGAGGGCCAGAGAGCAGACAACAAGAACAAAAACCGATACAAGAACATCCTACCCTGTGAGAACAAGCCTCCCTGTTCCTGCAATCTTACTCTACTTCCTGTCTGTCTACTTCCTGTCTGTCTACTTCCTGTCTGTCTACTTCCTGTGTGTGAAGGTGTTTATGCGAGGCGGAGCGGGTACATATGAATGATATTCCTCCTCTCTCTCCTCCTCCAGTCGACCATTCGCGCGTGGAGCTGAAAGATGGGGATGCAAATGACCCGGGCTCTGACTATATTAATGCCAACATCATCACGGTAGTAAATGAAACCATGGTAAACTCTCTTCATCCTCAACACACACACACAGACACACACACACACACAAACGTATCGATGCATTGTGGTCTTCCCACCATGACAATCCCAGAGCCTTTGTCCACGTGTTAGAGAAACGTAATATCCCGTACAATTTGTAAACTGGTCAAACCCTTGTCTTAACCACTGCCTCTAACACCAGTCACCATAGCTCAACCTGTGTGTATCTGTTACCCGAGTCCTGTTGTTTTGTCGAGCGAGCGTGTTTTAACGCGTCGAGCGAGCGTGTTTTAACGCGTCGAGCGAGCGTGTTTTAACGCGTCGAGCGAGCGCGTTTTAACGCTTCGAGCTAGCGTGTTTTAACGCGGCGCCTCGTCTTTGTGTGTGCAGCCGGACGGCGAGTCCAAGTTGACCAGCGGCCGGCTGAAGAAGAGCTACATCGCCACGCAGGGCTGCCTGCAGAACACCATCAGCGACTTCTGGAGGATGGTCTTCCAGGAGAACTCCCGGGTCATCGTCATGACGACCAAGGAAGTGGAACGGGGGAAGGTAAACGGCCCCCTCGTTCTTGCGGACGACGTTCGTTTCGAAACGATGTGTCTCCTCTCTGTATTTCACGAAGGAGATACTGGCTGACATATGGGGGGCGGGGGGGGGGGGAGTAGAATGCAGTCATGACCATGTTCTGTAGGGTCAGATGGCTGAGTGGTAAGGGAATCGGGCTATTAATCACAAGGTTGCCGGTTTGATTTCCATCCGTGTCACTTGACGTTGTGTCCTTGGGCAAGGCACTTCACCCTAATTGCCTTGGGGGGGGGGGATTTCCCTTGTACTTACTGTAAGTCGCTCTGGATAGGAGCGTCTGCTAAATGACTACATGTAAATGTTCTGAGTGATCCGCCGCTGTGTTCCCGCAGAGTAAGTGTGTGAAGTACTGGCCTGACGTGTCGGCTCTGAAGGAGTACGGAGCCATGCGGGTCCGCAACGTCAAGGAGACCGCCGCCCACGACTACATCCTACGAGAACTCAAACTGTCCAAGGTTGGACAGGTACGACTCACAGCTCTGTCCAGCCCTACACTGTGTGTGTGTGAGAGAGAGAGAGACAGGCGTGTGTGTGTGAGACAGGTGTGTGAGACAGGCGAAGTGAGACTTGTGTGTCTGTGTGTGTGACTAACGTCTGGCCGGCGTGTGTTACCCAGGGCAACACGGAGCGCACCGTGTGGCAGTACCACTTCAGGGCGTGGCCGGACCACGGCGTGCCCACTGACCCTGGAGGAGTGCTGGACTTCCTGGAGGAGGTCAACCTGAAGCAGGAGAGCATCCTGGAGTCTGGGCCCATAGTGGTGCACTGCAGGTACACACACACACACATCCACTAACCCTGGAGTCTGGGCCTATAGTGGTGCACTGCAAGTACAAACACACACACACAGTACCCTGGATGCCAATTGAAATACGAAGCTATCCATACATCGATAGAAATATCCAGTTGTTTCCTCAGAGCAGTGTTTTGTGTTGTGTGCTGCAGCGCTGGGATTGGCAGGACGGGCACGTTCATAGTCATCGACATCCTCATCGACGTCATCCGAGAAAAAGGTATGTGAACCCTAACCCATCGCTCGTCCTGAACACGGCGACAAAGGTATAAGCTGGATGGGGCCAGGAGAAGCCTTTATTAAATGCTCTGCGTGTGTGTGTACTGTGTGTGTGTACTGTGTGTGTGTGTGTGTGTGTACTGTGTGTGTGTGTGTACTGTGTGTGTGTACTGTGTGTGTTGTGAAGGGGTGGACTGTGACATAGACGTCCCTAAAAGCATCCAGATGGTTCGATCGCAGCGCTCTGGGATGGTGCAGACTGAGGCTCAGTATCGCTTCATCTACATGGCCGTGCAGCACTACATAGAGACACTGCAGCGTCGCATCGAGGAAGAACAGGTGTGTGTGTGTGTGTGTGCATGCTCATGTGTATTTACTTTAGAGAAAATGACATCATTGTTAAACCAGGTGGGTCCATTGAAAACCTATTCTCATTTCCAGTCACAACCTGTGGTCGTTCAAAGTCATTCTTTATTGATTCGACTTCTTTTCTCCCTCTCCCCAACCGGCCGTGTCGGGGACGCAGAAGAGTAAGATTAAGGGGCGCGAGTACACCAACATCAAGTACTCTCTGTCTGACCTGACCGCTGGAGATCAGAGCCCCCTGCCCCCCTGCACCCCCCTGCCCCCCTGCACCCCCCTCCCCACGCCCACCTGCACAGAGTGAGTGCCCTCACACACACACACCATAAAGCTTTGATGGAGGAGTCTGATGTGTGTGTGTGTGTGTGTTCTGTAGGATGAGGGAGGACTCTTCTAGAGTGTATGAGAATGTGGGATTGATGCAGCAGCAGAAAAGCTTCAGATGAGATTCGACCCCTTTATGCTGTCCCAGTTCCAGGTGAGCATATGGAAGGAGCTGTTATCTAGTAGTGTCTCTCCCTTACTCTCTTTCCCTCTCCCTTTCTCTCTCTCCCTTTTTCTCTGTTTTTCTTTAGCTTATTCTCTCTCCTTTTTCTTTCGTTTATGCTTGTTTTGTCTCCCCTCTGCAGGAACCAGAACGAGTTTGTTTGCAAGCTGCACCTTAACTCCTGAGACATCGTCATGACGATGACACGGAATGATGGACAACATAGAAACAACATGAGAGCGATCAGTGACCAGCGAGGAGTTCACCTCTCCTCATCCTCCTCCTTCCCCCCTCCTCGTCCTCTTCCCCCCTCCTCCTCTTCCCCCTCCTCCTCCTCTTCCCCCCTCCTCCTCTTCCCCCCTCCTCCTCTTCCCCCTCCTCCTCCTCTTCCCCCTCCTCCTCTTCCCTCCTCCTCCTCTTCCCCCCTCTTCCTCCTTCCCCCCTCCTCCTCCTCTTCCCCCCTCCTCCTCTTCCCCCCTCCTCCTCTTCCCCCCTCCTCCTCTTCCCTCCTCCTCCTCTTCCCCCCTCCTCCTTCCCTTCCCCTTCCTCTTCCTCCTCCTTCCACCTCCTCCTGTTCCTCCTCCCTCCTCTTCCCTCCTTCCCTTCCTCTTCCTCCTTCCCCCTTCCTCCTCCTCCTTCTGTTCCTCCTCCTCCTCTTCCCCCAGCCCCTTTCATACTTCATAGTGAAGTGTCGCTCCCTAGATCTAAACCACTGTGACCATGACAGGAGCCTCAGAGACCCTGACGACCCCCTCCCCCCTCCCCCCACACCGCGGCTTGGGTTCAGATTCCTCTCAGACCCACCTGACAAGGGCTGCAGCCAGCGAGCACTCTCCTCAGAGGGGAAAACCCCCCTGCTACCCTTCCTGCATCCATATTCATCTCCTTTTCCATTATTATTATCATTATTTTGTGCCAATGCATCGTCTGTGTGTTTGTATTAACCAAAGGAAAGAAACGTGTATGATGTTTGTGGGGGGGGGGGGGGCGGATAATGAGATTATTGAGAGCTTCCTCAGAGCTGTGAAAAAGGCTTTTGCCAAAAACATCCAACCTCTCAGCCAATCAGCAGTCGTCTTTTGTGGAAGGGGATGAAGGGGACCATGTGTGCAGAGTTAAAGGGACTCGCCCCATCCTTATATGGAGTCTGGTTTTCACTGTTATGCATTGTATTCTGTTACTGAATGAAGAATTCTGGGTATTGTATCGAGGAGTTCATTTCCTTTGTTTGTATCTTAATTGTTAACTTCTAATAGACAGCCCTCGTCGTACAAGACTTGTTTGTCGAGTGTCACAAGAACTGCTTAGCTAGCAGATTAACTATTCAGGCTACGTGGGGATTTTTTTCTCTCTCAGTTTTCCTACAGATTTCTTTGGGACTTTGACAGCGTTTTTGGTTGGGCTCTAGACGTTTCCATTCCCAAGCTCGTTCCCAGTGCCTGTAACCCGGCAGTGGCATGGCAGTTACTGCTGCAGCCTTGAGCCCCCTGTATCGCCTCGGCAGCAAGAAGCAAATTTCCCCGTTTTGCCTGGTAGGGTGTGAATGGAATTTTCCGTAGAGGTGGGCTGATTCATTTTACAATTGAAGTCCATCTCCTGTGTGTCAAAGTCATTATGGAGCTCTTAAAAGTTTCAGGGGACATTTCGTTGTTTTTGCCCGTCAGCCTAACAGGCATTAAAACTTGGGCTTGGCTGTCAAAACTTTTAGATATTTTTTTTTTTATTGCATTATGAGACTTATGTTTTGGTGTTTTCTTTGTTGTCTTCATTTTAATATCTTGTGTGTACTTTTGAAGCACCACATTAACTTAATTTTCAGTCACTTTTTTCTAGAAGCAAACACATTGAACTCCAGCTACTTTAAGTGTTCCTCTTCGTAGTTGTCATAGAAACAACAGGCCATGTAGGGGTTGGCTTGACTTGCTTTGAAAGTCTGACCAGTCAACAATTTGTGTTCACACACACACCATATGTATATAAGTGTGTGCTCAAACTGGGACTGGATCAACTAAAAATGCTTGATTCTACAGTATCTGTGTTTTTCAGCTACTGTGTAATTATTTGTCACACTAAACCACATAACTCTTTGTTGTCCACATGAGAGAAAGTTCTTAAGCTTTGGCGACAGTATTCCTGAGAAAGTGAGGCTTTGTTTGATAAAATATAGAATATTTGCAAGTGCTTTACAAAGGCAGTAAGAATCTATTCACTTCATTTCAAATGTGCAACTTTTATGTGTTTTTTTCATACACTTCCCTCCCCACCTCGACACATCACTGTTTAAAGGCCTTTGAATCACTGCAGTCTTTTTCAGGAGTATCCCAGGTCTCCGAGGTTACCACAGGTCTCCTAGGTTACCACAGGTCTCCTTCCAGGGTCTACATGTCTGATGTAGGATCAGAGATCAGTGTCTCTCACCACAGAATGTCACTAGAGAGAAACATGCCAGACTGACCTTACATCAGTGCTAAACAACGATGTTCTTGGCAACTAGGCTCTTAAGCCAGTGGATTCTGGTGTTACCTGGCTGTATGACAACAGTGTTATTCGCCTAGTTTAATGTTTTTTTCATGGGTGGAGAAACCATGTGTTGATTTGAGGGATCCTCAAGTATCTAGTGTACTGTATGTTGTGTGTCTGTTTATTGTATTGTAGGTGAGTTGTCATTGGAAGTTATGTGTATTGAGAGTGTGTGTGTGTCTGAGAGTGTGTGTGTGTGTGTATTGAGAGAACACTGCTGTTTCCGCTGCCTGACTGAATGCCCAGTCTTCACTTAATGTTTCTTCTCTGATCATGAAAGTGCTTTCAAAATTCTCGTCTGTTTCTATCACGTAACCAATTGACATGCATAGATGTGCCTTCTATGCATATGCCTGTGTACGTGTTAGCTCTACTATAGGAAGAAATTGCTTTTTGTTTCATCTCCTCTCAAGGACTAAAATACAGTACTTTAATGTGAATACTGTCATCCTAAACATCCTGAACAAAAAATGAAAAATGTTGATCGCAATGCAAACAAACTCTATTTTTTAACTTGTATATTGTACATGAATATCTTGTAGAAGAGAATGTACTAAACATATCTACATGCCAATAAGATATACTGTATGTGTGTATTCCAATAGCTCTCCTTGAAACAAAGTGAGGGCTCTATCAAAGGCTTAAACGGTTTATTGTATTGTATGACTTTCAATGCAGGTAACCATGGTAACTTCCTTGATAACAATAAATGGCAAGCTCACGTCTCATTGCATTGTTTTTGTGATTTTTCTGTTTCTGTTTCCGGTACGTTCTGTTTCAGGGATACTATTGGACTACTGAGCAATTCATAGCATAATCTGACACTATTAATCAGTTTTCCACATTTCACCCAACAAGGGCCACAATCGCATACCTCCTGCCTCTGCAACCCTTAAAGCCTCTGCTGTTGTGCAACCATTTATCCTCTTGTTAACCTGCTCCAAGGTTCAGCTGGTCACAAAGCCTGACTTCAAATCAGCAACATCTCCATCAGCCCCCTCGACCAAGAACAGTAAAACTGACCTAAACCCAGATCCTAACAAGGGACAACACTTGCTGTTGTTCAGAGTTGACCAAAGGCTGGAATGAACACAGACCGTGTCACAATTCTCTCAACGTCTGGACGGCTTGTTGGGGAGTTAAGAGCCAAATGGTCAGAAACAATCCGTGTTTTTTCGTTTTGTGTCTGATTCTAGGTTGGGGGAAGTTTAGCTCGTCATGTTGGTAACTATTTTTATTCTGTGTGCCGGATCCCTCCTGCTCGCCATGTTTCTGCTGACCCCGCGGAGACCCCAAAACTTCCCTCCCGGTCCTCAACCGGTCCCCGTTTTCGGGAACGTGCTGCAGCTGAGCATGGCCAATCCCATGAAAGACCTGGACAAGGTACTATGAAGCGTTCATGACTTAAGAAAGGTCCGGATGATTAACTGGTACTGTGGAATGTTCACAAAGGTCAGAATTAACCTCCGAACATATGGATTCACCACGAAAACCTGCATGACACCTGTCCAGGGCAGATTTAGATGTTTGTGTGTCAAAGACGGTCGCGTTTGTGTCATAGTTGATTTACCATTCGATTATTAGTGATTGGTTCTCAAATCGTTTGTGACACCAGGTTTAAAGCGAGATGACATGGTTGTGTGTGGCAGTTGTCCAGACGCTACGGAGATGTTTACAGCCTGTACCTGGGGTGGAGGCCTACCGTGATGCTCCACGGTCTGCAGGCGGTCAGAGAGGCTCTGGTGACCAGGGCGGTGGACTTCGCTGGTCGACCGCAGGGCATGATGATCAACCATGTCACTGAAAACAAAGGTGGGAGAGTCATGTGAACAAAGAATGGTGGCTGCATTTAGTCGCACTGTAACCAGGGGCTGGTGTATTGAAAAATACTTCAGCTTAGACTCAGTGTAGATTAAATGAGATTAATTTGTTCAAAGATTTTAGCTCAGAACACGTATTAAGACTTCAGACAGTAGTGATTGAGTAACAAACGACTGGATACAACATCAGTAAATCAGAATAATGCGCTAACACGCACCGAACATACCGAAACACCCAAATGAAACATTACTACGTTAGTAAACACCAAAAGGAAAAAACATGAGCCTTGTGCCTGACCCCCCCCCCCCCCCACCCCGCCTGTCACCCGCTGCTCCAGGCCTGATCATGGGGGACTATGGTGCAGTGTGGAAGGAACACAGGCGCTTCGCTCTGACCACCATGAGGAACTTTGGTCTGGGGAAGAAGTCCATGGAGGAAAGGATACTGGAGGAGGCCGCTCACGTCTCTGCCTGTCTAGAGGAGACCCTCGGTGAGAAGGAGTCAGATGACTGAGCGGTGAGGGAGTCGGGCTAGTAATCAGATGGTTGTCGGATCGATTCCCTGCCGTGCCAAATGACGTTGTGTCCTTGGGCAAGGCACTTCACCCTACTTGCCTCGGGGGGGAATGTCCCTGTACTTACTGTAAGTCAGTAAGTCCCCTTAGGCAAGTAGGGTAAATGGCCTTGCCCAAGGACGCAACATAATTTGGCACAGTCGGGAATCAAACTGGCAACCTTCTGATTAATAGCCCGACTCCCTAACCGCTTAGCCATCTGACCCCCCAGCCATTTGATCTACTGGGCATCGCAATCCAAAGTCAGTCCTCTGTGGTAATGTGTTCCTGTCTGAAATGTGTCAGGCGAGGCCGTGGATCCCCTCAGTCTGGTCCACAGTGCTGCGTCCAACATTATCTGCTCCGTGCTGTTTGGTCAGCGTTATGATTACAGGGACAAAGTCCTCTCCTTCATCATCAACAGCTTCAAGGAAAACGCACAGATTGCCAATGGGCCATGGGCTGCTGTGAGTCACCACATCTTTCCCTGTTTTGCAATTGCTCCCCCAACAAAAAAAATATGTGTATAGAATGATATAAAAGAATCCACTTATTTCCTTACTTGATGCAGATCTATGACACGTTTCCCTTGCTGAGAAGGCTGCCCCTGCCCTTCCAGAAGGTCTTCAAGAACTACAGAGAACTGAAGAGACACACCGTGGGCATAGTGGACCAGCACCGACTCACACGCACACCTGGTCAGCCTCGGGATGTCATAGACTGCTACCTCGATGAGATGGAAAAGGTTTGTAATTGTTCATAATAGTTTGTCTCAAAAAGACCACCATGACATTAACTCTACTGATGTACAAATAAGTTAACATAACTCACCACGTAAAACATGAATCATTGTTTTTAATTTAAATGGTTAGTATGAGATCCTATACTTCCTCCTCCCTTTAAAGCCTTGTGTGTGTCTTTCTCAGAGAGACCCTGAGAGCTGTGTGCTGGATGAGGAGAGACTGGTCATGCTGTTACTGGACCTGCACTTTGCTGGGACAGACACCAGCTCCAACACCATACTCACTGCCCTACTATACCTGGCCACACACACAGACATACAGGGTGGGTCGCTATCTTGGCGCCATCTTGCTCGACACACACACACACACAAACACGCACGTACGTACACCACACACACACAGAGTGTCACAGTACTTTTGTCAGAATGATTCTCTCTTCCCTGTCCAACTCCAGCGCAGTGTCAGAGAGAGATAGACAGTGTCCTGGGAGATAGAGCGAGCGTATTGTTTGAGGATAGGCACAGCATGCCCTTCGTGATGGCCGCCATCCACGATGCACAACGTCTGGCTAACATTGCTCCTTTAGGGGTGTTCCATGCCACCACCAGACCCACCAAGCTCCAGGGCTATGATATACCAGAGGTAGACAAAAAAGCATTTTAAAAGCTCTTTTTTCAGCCGCTATCCTTTTCAACTTCCTCATTTCATATTTTGGGGTTGCACTTTCTCTCTCTCTCTCGCTCTCTCTCTCTCTCTCTCTCACTCCCTCTCTCTCTCTAGGGCACGCTGGTCATCACCAACCTCACCTCTGTGCTCTTCGAAAGCAGCCAATGGGAAAGGCCAAATGACTTTCACCCCGCCCACTTCCTCGGGGAAGACGGTCGATTTACAAAACCCGATGCCTTCCTGGCATTTTCCGCAGGTAAAACTGGCACACTGTGTCAAGTATGATAAACACACCTTTACTATATTTGTCACAATACTACTGTACTGTACAGTTGATGGCATGCAGACAAGGATTGGAGTACACATCAACGTACAAAGGAGAGATACATTGATCATGTTTTCTTGACGGTCGCTGAAGTGCCATCAGTATACTGGTACATGTGCCAATGTAAACACAGTCATGTGATGCCGTTCTCTGTACGCCCAGGGCCACGAGTGTGTCTGGGAGAGTTGTTGGCCCGCATGGAGCTCTTCCTCATCCTCGTCACTCTGTTACGTCACTTCCTGTTCCTGTGGCCGGAGGATGCAGGGATCCCTGACCTCAATCCTGTGTTTGGAGGCATCCAGTCCCCCCAGCCCTTCAGAGTAGCTGTTAGACTGAGAGCATCCAGTCACCCCAGCCCTTCAGAGTGACTGTTAGACTGAGAGCATCCAGTCACCCCAGCCCTTCAGAGTGACTGTTAGACTGAGAGCATCCAGTCACCCCAGCCCTTCAGAGTGACTGTTAGACTGAGAGCATCCAGCCCTTCAGAGTGACTGTTAGACTGAGAGCAAATGGGGGTGCTGATGGCTTTGAAATCTGTTTCTCTGAAACATTGCAGTGTATAGAACACTAAAGTTATTAATGTGGGGATAAAATATTCTAGTGTATGAAAACTGGTTGTTGTGTATTTCCTATGAATTACTTTATTGTGTCTTAGTATTGTCAACTTGCATTTGTTATAATTAGGTCAACTATCTTGTATCAATTAAGTACTCAATGCACCCTATGTCTGTGCAAGCTCAAGGACAGCCACAAGAGGGCCACCACATCTCAAAGTTTGTTTGAATGAAACTGAACTTTCGAACTTGTGATTAGTTCTACAAATTAGCAACTCATTCATAAAAAAATGACTATCTAGAAGTAAGGCCGAATTTAATAGTGTATTACAAAATGGTCTAAAACAACATTAAACTTTTCTGAGATCCTGTCTCATTTTTTAATTGATGCTGTCACATGAATGATATTCCATGTCCTTCTCGTCTTATGATACCGATGACACGCCGCAACTTGCCTGTTGTCAAAATAGTGAACGTGCCACCAGCAACACTCACCTGAAGGCGGAGTCAAGATAGTTTACATGTGAACACTAACAAGCTTTCTCCCCTGGACTTTGCTCTGATTGACTCAAAAGAAATTCCTCATTCAAACACATTCTCATTTTAAAACATGGTAAGTGTATTACAGTCAGACCTTTCTCTTGGTGTTTCAATGAATTTTCATGTAACCTTGAAGTAGTTTCAAGTTCTTCCTCTGTGCAAAGCAAACAAATTTAAGTTTCACTTTCTCTTGAGGTTGTCACTGTTTGTACATTAAACAGGTATACACCTAACATGTCACGCCAACACTTTCTTAACATTTGATTTAGCCTACCGATTAATTCTTATAATGTAGCCTGTACAATCAATACGTGTCAGATTAATTTGTATGTTTATAACCCGAAATGAAATGTAGGCTATAAATCATTAATAGATAGCTACTGTACAATATTGCATACCCTAACCCTAAACTTCAATTTATCATCACAGTCATTGACTGAACAGGGCCGTAAAATGTGCAAAGCTTAAGAGATGGAAGGTTATGTAGGTCCTCACGTTGTACCCTGTCAAATTAAAACCATATGGTCGGTGTTTCGCTGATGATGCTGTTTCAGTCCGCGAACAACCGCTTGCGGCAAACTCAGGAAGATGCAGAAGAGGTGAAAGTCATAATGTTGGAGAACATGCATAAGACGGAAGAGCGCTCCGGTAAGCTAGAGGAGTTGGATAAAAGGGCGCAGGATCTGGAAGAGAAGGTGACACCTTTCATTTTCAATCATTGCCCATTAACACAACTTTTACCCATGAAACTGTTTTGTTTTTTTTACTTTATCCCCATGTGCTTGTGTTGACCTTTGTGTCCACAGAGTAAGACGTTTCATAGGACGTCAGAGAAGCTCAAGAAGCAGTCCAAAATGGAGAACCTGAAAGCCAAATGGAAGCTCATTGCTGTTGTGGTCGGGCTGGCTGTGATCATTATAGTTGTGGTCATTATTATGGGGGTCACGAAATCAACAAATGACGTTGCGCACGAAAAAGACAACTCAATAACTCTAGCACCCGGGGGGAAGTAGAGATGAAATACGGGTTGAGTTAAAACAAACTGTTCTCATAATATAGAATGGCTCTACGCTGTGTGCACAATTATTAGGCAAGTTGTATTTTTGAGGATTAATTGTATTATTTAACAACCATAGTGCTCTCGGTCAATCCAAAATGTCAATGAACCTCAAACCTGAATATTTAAGTAAGAGTGAGGTTTTGGCTTTCTTACGAGAATATCTATTTGTGCACAATTATTGGGAAACCGTTAGTGTGCAGAATTATTATACAACTAAATGAAAAACTCCCATCTCAAATTCCCATCTCACTTTATTTATATCTGTTAAAGTGAGAATAATAAACAAAACAACTACAAATTTACAACAAAAGATTCTGACATAAAAATATAAATAAATCTGTGACCAATCTAGCCACCATTCTTTTCAATAACAGTAGTAAGTCTTCCTTTCATGGAGTCAGTCAGTTTCTTGATCTGTTGACGATCAACGTTTTATGCAGCAGCAACCACAGCCTCCCAGACACTGTTCAGAGAGGTGTACTGTTTTCCTTCACTGTAAATATCCCGTTTAAAAAGCCTCCACAAGTCCTCAGGGTATAGGACAGGTGAGGAAGGGGGCCATGTCATTATTCTTTCATCTTTAAGGCCTTTACTGGCTAGCCATGCAGTGGAGTACTTCGATGCATGCGATGGAGCATTGTCCTGCATAAGAATCGTGGTCTTCTTGAAAGATGCAGACCTTTTCCTGTACCACTGCTTGAGGAAAGTGTCTTCTAAAAACTGGCAGTAGGTTTGGGAGTTGAGTTTGAGTCCATGTTCAAACTGAAAAGGTCCAACTAGCTTATCTTTAGTAATACCAGCCCATACCAGTACCCCACCTCCAACTTGCTGGCGTCTGAGTTGAAGTGGATCTCTGTTCCCGTTACTGATCCAGCCACGGGCCCATCCATCTGGTCCGTCAAGAGTCACTCTCATCTCATCAGTCCATAAAACCCTGAAAAATCTGTCTTCAGATAGTTCTTTGCCCAGTCTTGACGTTTCAACTTGTGTTTTGTTAGTGGTTGGTGGCTGGGTTTCAGCCTTCCTTACCTTGTTCATGTCTCTGACCTGAACACATTGTACTTCTGGGCACTCGGGGTAGGTTGCAGTTCGGGAATATTACCACACTGAAGGATAACAAGTTCCTGGTAGCTTCATGTTTGATTCTTCTCAAATCTTTGCAGTTCATTTGTGTATTTTTTCCCTCAATATGTTTCTTGCGACCCTGTTGACTATTTGCAACAAAATGTTTGATGATTCTGTAAACACGCCATAATATCTGAGCAATTTCAAAAGAACTGCATCCCTCTGAAAGACCTGTGGTGGAATTTCTATGATTGAATGTCTGAGGTCAGAAGAATTTGTCTTTATCTGTTTATTCTTGAAATCAAGGAGGAGCAGTACCATCAGTACCATCATTTATGGTACTACCATAAATGATGTCTGAAGTAGAAAGGCTCTCTAAAGGTGTCATGATCTGAACATTCTTTTATACAGTCATTCCAGACAGTTACATCATTAGTTCAATAGCTCATGTCTATCAAAAGAGGAACTCTAGTTTTGAAAATGTAGACTTTTGTTACTTATATGTAGACTTTAATTTTTAAGTGGTTCGCTATTATCCAGGGTGAATCGTGAGTTTGGCTGACATTCCAAATAAAAATCTCAATAATCAATGATGGCAGTCTGTTTTGTCGTTGTAATTCATGTGTTCGCATTAATATCCCATATGTTTTGTTGAGCGTGTTGTACCTATTAACTAACCCTGCAAATACCTTCTGATTAAGTCTGTATTGGAACCCAAATGCCAAAACAGAACCTTCATTAAGACTCCATGTCACTCATGCAGATTAATAGAAGCAAAGTCAACATGTTACACAAAATGACACACGCGCACACACGCTCACTCCTCCCATGGTTCGTTATGCCGTTAGTGTCCCGACCAATTGGAGCACTGATGAAAAATAATGAATGAGAAACAACGCTCCTGATTGGACGGAGTGAACTGGAGCAGAAAACCATTTGCGATATTTGCTTCAGGCGTCTCTAACAACCTCACACGTAGTGTTTCATTCATTGATATAATTAAGCATGAAGGACCATTAGTATATATTTACGTGACCTTTGATCGACAGCACTTCGGCTATTATTGTTTCAATTCTTAGGATTTCCTGTGTGATCGAGTTCCTCTTGGGCGCTGGGCTCTAAATGCACTCCCTTACAGCTCCTTACAGGACCACTATTAACCTCAGGCTACATTCGCTGATAATGAAAAAAGAAGCCTGCTGTTAGTAGCCTAGTTACTTGATCGTAAGTATATTTTACACGTAATTCTATAGATCTAACGTAATCTATGGATTGAGGCATGTGTTTGTAGGCCACATGTTTTAAAGCCCTTTCTACTTTGAGTTAAACACCGTCGGAAGCCAGTGCTAACCAATTTCTGATCTGAAAGAAATGGTCAAATACAGTTTGATAACCTAACGTTTAAACTGTGTCAAATAACTTTTTTTTCTTCCCTTAGTTCAAACATGGGCAGCTTAGAAGACCCCATTGCTTTGACGTCAAGCCTAAAAAATACTCTGGTCTCTTATCACAATCTAAAGGATCATGAATGGAGGATAGCCAAAAAATCTGTAATTAAATTGAATGAATACGCGTTTCTTTTCTTACTTTGTAATTGTCTGGATTAAATTGGCACATCGACTAGACTAACCCACGGTTTTATTTCTAGAAAGATGTGATAGTATGGAGAAAACCATCAGCGGAGTTCCATGGTTTCCTGTAAGTGACACCGTTCTATTAGTCTCCTCTCAAACGAGATGACAGTCTCTTATAAGCCCACCTTTTAATGTAGGCTAGACCTGTTCGTGAGTTTTATGAGTTTTTTTTTAAACCTTTTATTTCAGGTATAAAGCCCAGGGTTTTGTTGAAGATAATCCTTACAGAATAATGGATTATATTCGTCCTGGACCATATAGACTAGACTGGGACAGTTTGATGACATCGATGGAAATTGTTAAAACAATCGATGAGGTCTCATCAACTTAATTATTTCCTTATTTCAATTGTTAAATAATTGTATCCCCCTCACATATGTACAGTATTATTGTTTTGAATGCCAACTGTCAATGTTTTAATGCCAAAGGGTCTGTTTTCTGTTTTCAGGGGAGTTGTGTGATGAGATACTCAACTGCTGGACAGTTGTGGAACATTATCGCACCTAGAGAGTTCATTGATTTCTCGTACACCACAGATTTCCAGGATGGCCTTCTATCCTGTGGTGGGTTTGTTTACAAAAGGATCAATCATATTAACACATCTTTCATATATCAAAGTAATCTATAGGCCAGATACGTCTTTCTATATTGTGGACCCTTATTGAATGACGGCTCACGTGTCTTCATGCAGGAGTCAGTGTGGACCATGAAGAGAAGCATCCAAGTTTTGTCCGGGGCTTCAATCACCCCTGCGGCTGGTTCTGCATCCCCTCCGACGAGGAGAATAGCCCTCACCACAGCCTCCTGACTGGCTACATTCAGACAGACTTGCGAGGTATGATCCCCCAGTCAGCCGTGGACACAGCCATGGCCAGCACTCTGGTTAGCTTCTACTCTGACCTGCGACAAGCTCTAAAAGCCTGACCACCGAAGCCTGGTCGGATCGAAAAATTCTGTCAATCGGTTCAGATGGGTCAATCACACAAACGCACTGCAGGGTTCTCAGTGAGTTGTTCTGATGTAGTCATTAGTCACAGTTTAGATAATAATTTGTTTTTTGTATCTGAACATCTGGGAGGTAATGGTTGGCTGGACTTTGGAGTTGTTTGGAGTTTTATTGTGTAAGTGTTCCCACATCTGTTTACTGTTCTTATGTAATTTTGTGATGACGATAAATAATTTACTCAGGGAAAGATCCTCATGGATCTGCTGAGTGTGCAGTTATTTTACATTTGTGCAGGATAGGCTACTGTATGAGAATGCTTAGTCAACTTGGTTGAATCATGGTCATGTTTGACAGTAGGTACTAATGAATAATCAGTTGTGACCAGCTGTATGCAACACATATGGGCAACTCTGGGGTCTGTTCCAATTTCAAGCACTGCTTTGAACTGGTAGTTAGTTTTAATATTTCATAGAACCAATTATGAACAAGAATGCCTCAACTAGAAATTGAAACATACAAATCACATTCTTCAGATTTGATGCTGGAAAGTTGTACACAGTGCAAGCTCAATAAATATATCATAATAAACTATATCTTACATTATTTTTATGAATGAAGAAAAAAATGAAAGAAATGATGCAAGCTGCAGATATTAGAAATAATGACAAGCCTTTTCGCTTTTATTTATTTTATGCTTTACACTGAATTTTCTCAGTTTGTGTGCAAATCAATGTAGATGCTTTCTTCTGCTGTTGTACTTATATGACATGAAAAATGTATATTAAAGTTTTATGAATTAGTCTTCTCATCACTGACAGCTTAATTCTCTGATACGATGTACGAGCTGGTTGAGCCCATCATGCGTGCGGATTGCGTCCCGGGCGGGGGGGGGGGGGGGGGGGGGGGCACCTCCCGGAAATGAGTCTCTGCAAGTTGGGATGTCTGAAATTGTAAGTAATTAGGTATTTATTTATTTCATAGTGTATATATTTAGTCGTTAAATTCCTCCATGAGCTAGAAGAGAATACCATCCCTAGAATGTCCATCCCTCTACAAATAATGGGTCCTGATTTTTCCCGCTTTTGTCTGCTGCGAGAGATAACTTACTTGAAAAATGCAACTTTGAAAAATAACAAGTCGCTGCTTATTTTGTCCAATCACACAACTTGAGAGTAAGTACAACCGTTGACGTTAAAATTTCATAAACCAATGACCAAGGAATAAATAGTGATTGACAGGTGTCTTCATTACGTATAGCCAATTAACATACAAAGGGGAGGGTCAACCTTTAAACTTGCTATTTAAACCAGAATATGTATTATTTGAAAGATTTTGGCAGTTAACCGTTGCAAGTAACAGCGCCAAGGCAGTCATTTAGCCCCTTAAAGTTAGCTAAGTAGTTAACAGAAACGTTGTTTTCATTCTCATAACTCACATTTTTTTTATAGAAATTTCATAAAAATGGTAAGTCATAATGGGAAAGATTTGGAACACTTTTTGATAATATAACCAGAGGTACTGTAGCGAAGATTAGCTAGCTACTGTAGAGCTAGCTAGCTTGCGAGAGTTATCAATTTGTTGATTGGTTGCGTCGCTCTCATTAGGTCAAAGGACGTCAACTAAAAGCAAAAACTAGTAAAATACAAAAAGGTTAAGTCAAGATGGTAACCAATGCACATTGCGGACTAAATACTCGTCTATTTTTATTCTTGTCCATCTAGCGTGAGTGCATCTCCATTCACGTCGGCCAGGCCGGAGTTCAGATCGGAAACGCTTGCTGGGAGCTCTACTGTTTGGAGCATGGTATCCAGCCAGATGGCCAAATGCCCAGCGACAAGACAATCGGTGGAGGAGATGATTCCTTTAACACCTTCTTCAGCGAAACCGGAGCGGGGAAACATGTGCCCCGTGCTGTATTTGTGGACCTCGAACCAACGGTTGTTGGTATGGTCATTGCTGCTAAGCCTACAGATTACACCGCCAACACGTTATAAAAATCTAGCTTTAGCTAGCTACAATCAACCACGTTTGCTAGCCAGGAAAGTGGCCTACAGGTGGTATTTGGCAAAGACGGTTAACATAAGGCGTCTAGTACTAATTATAAATGTCTTGATTTATAAACAGACGAGGTCCGCACGGGGACTTACAGACAGTTGTTCCACCCCGAGCAGCTGATAACAGGCAAGGAGGATGCCGCTAACAATTACGCGCGTGGCCACTACACCATCGGGAAAGAGATCGTTGATCTGGTGCTGGACCGAGTCCGCAAACTGGTAAGTAACGGTCTAATCAACGGAACGGAACGGACAATCACATTTGTCAAGTTATTTATTTGACTTCAAACTTGCTGGTTTGTTTCTCCAGTCGGACCAGTGCACGGGGCTGCAGGGGTTTCTGATCTTTCACAGCTTTGGTGGAGGAACTGGCTCCGGCTTTGCCTCTCTGCTGATGGAGCGCCTGTCTGTAGACTACGGCAAGAAATCCAAACTGGAGTTTGCCATTTACCCTGCACCTCAGGTATGATGGTAGTCTTGCATTTGTGTTGTGTATTCTTCAGCAACACCATGTTTGTTGACACATTGTGACGTGTGATTTAAGGTTTCCACAGCTGTTGTGGAGCCCTATAACTCCATCCTGACCACCCACACCACCCTGGAGCACTCTGACTGTGCCTTCATGGTGGACAACGAGGCCATCTACGACATCTGCCGCCGCAATCTGGACATCGAGCGACCCACCTATACAAACCTGAATCGCCTGATTGGACAGATCGTCTCCTCCATCACTGCCTCTCTGCGATTCGACGGGGCCCTGAACGTGGACCTGACCGAGTTCCAGACCAACCTGGTGCCCTACCCCCGCATCCACTTCCCCCTGGTGACCTACGCCCCGGTCATCTCTGCTGAGAAGGCCTACCACGAGCAGCTGTCGGTGGCAGAAATCACCAACGCCTGCTTTGAGCCAGCCAACCAGATGGTGAAGTGTGACCCTCGTCATGGTAAATACATGGCCTGCTGCATGCTGTACCGTGGTGACGTGGTGCCCAAGGACGTCAACGCTGCCATCGCCACCATCAAGACCAAACGCACCATCCAGTTTGTAGACTGGTGTCCCACAGGCTTCAAGGTAGGTTACACACTATCCACTCTGAACTAGAACACACCTACACATTACATTTAGTCATTTAGCTGACGCTCTTATCCAGAACACGCTTCAGACTGAAAATATTCCTTGTCTGTGGTCTGGTTTGCAGGTGGGCATCAACTACCAGCCCCCTACCGTGGTTCCTGGAGGAGACCTGGCCAAGGTCCAGAGGGCTGTGTGCATGCTGAGCAACACCACTGCCATCGCTGAGGCCTGGGCCAGGCTGGACCACAAGTTTGACCTGATGTATGCCAAGAGAGCCTTTGTGCACTGGTACGTGGGCGAGGGCATGGAGGAGGGGGAGTTCTCTGAGGCCAGAGAAGATCTAGCGGCCCTGGAGAAGGACTACGAAGAAGTGGGGGTGGACTCTGTTGAGGGAGAGGCTGAGGAGGGAGAAGAGTAAACATGGCGGATTTTATTTGAAAATGTCTTGGTTTTTACTAGCAGTTCAATAAAGTTGTTTTCTTTCATGTCTCTGTGTTGTGGTTTTTGCAGAAGGTTGTCTGCATTTCCTTCCTCTTGAATGTTAGTCTTCACTACTTTTACAGCAAGACAGTATTGCCATGTCTATACACGTGGAACAGGAACTGCACATCAGTGTTTTAAGAAAATAATTTTATTGGTTAGTTTAGAAAGACAGGGTGTCAAGTCATGATAAAGCTATAATATGGCACTAGTACCTCAAGTTGTACTGGATGAAAACACCTCAAGTGTGCAAGTAGTTTTTTTCCTAGAAGTTTCTTAAACCTTAACTTTCAAATCCGTCTTTAATTGGGTAGTGTCAAATCAAATTCTTATCACATCCTATAAATTGTTACAGGCCTGAGAAAAAAATGCATACCTTATCGCAACATGATTATAAAAGCTAAACAGGCTACCTTTTAAGAGGGTAGAGAAGGATTTTACTAATCCAGTTAATGCAGATTCTACTAATCCAGTTAAATAGCACCCATAGATTAAATTTGACTGATGTGATGGACCTATAATGTAGTTTGCCATGAGTGTTAAAATGCATACAGAATTGAGTTTGCCCTTGTCCTGTCACCTAGCTTTCCAACCAAAGTGAAACATTTGAATATTCCGAAAATCAATTTGCATAAAAACCTTCATAACCGGTCTTATCATCTTCCAGAACTGCCCAAAACACTAAAATACGTCATATAGTGTTTTTCTCTGAGAAGCGCAGAAAGGGCGCTACGCGCTTCATTACCTGTTGACCGCTAGGTAGATCTAGCAAGTAAGCAATAGCACCATTTCCCCAGACCGCATACGCTCTCCTTTGAACAACTGGAAACCCGCTATATTGGCTCTTAAACCTTACTGAACTGTAAACAACTTAGATATATCCTTGTATGGTCCCTGTCAAATTCTGACATGGTGCCGTTTAAAAGGGTGTTAAGTGAGTTAGCCGTATTGATTTTAGTGGACTACATTCAGCTCTACCCTGCCGGACCCTTTTAGAAGAATATGGTCTTGGGAGTGGCAGGTCCTTATTACAACACTGGATTCAGTAAGAAACCTCACTGTCAGTCACAGAGACAAATATACTACATTTAAAACATACAACATCTGTAGCACCCACCAATTGCCCCAAAGTCTTGCAAGTTACCACCAGATACCTTATGTACATTATAAAGGAGAAAGCATTGGGCGTTCCTGTATAAATAGTCTCCAGAAAGCATACATACAAAATTGTGAACCCCTCATTCACAATCCAGATAAATTAGGTTAGAATGAGTTCTCAGGGCACCCCTCAGCTTAAATAGCCATGTATTTTGACGCCAGCAAAGAATCTATGGGTTGAAGCCTCATCCTGTGTCTTCTAAGTAGAAAGTTAGTCACCGTTCCCTGAATCCCCCCCCCAATCCCTCATTGCATTATGAAGCCAGTTCGGGGGGGCAGGCGTGCGGACGAGGAGGGGTGCTGTGAGACTGCAGGGGCGTAGGGCTGCTGCATGTAAGGGTAGCCTGTGGAAGCCAGGCCGGGGAAGGGGTGAGGTGGGTGTGGAACAGCCTGTGTGTAGAGGGGCGAAGGGGAGCCGTTGGTGTAGGCAGATGGAGAGGTGGGGAGGTCCAGGGGTTGGGCGGACAGCGACGGGATGTTGGTGGAGGTGCTGGTCAGGGGGAGTCGGTTGAGGCCTTTCAGCACATGCTCTCTGAGTTTGTCGATTTTGACCCGGCGGAGGTGGGCTAGATAGCGCCTCCTCTGGTAATCTTCAATAAAGCAGTCCAGAGAGACATCTCCGTCCAGGAAGGCGTCTGCCATGTTCTGAGGAAAAAACAGTTAAAATTCAAAAAATAAAAAAACGCCGTCATAGGGCGGTAGGTTTGTTTTCAAATGTGGGTGGAGCACATTTTAATCGATAACTGAGGATGTGACCGTTAAAATATAATTTTCTTTAAAAAAAAATTGTGTGGGGGTAGGGCGGGGTAGCGAGTGTAGATCAGGCAGTTTGTGTGTATGCGTGATGTATCTCTATAGTCATGTGAATCACCTCAGTTTCTTCCTCAATCTTGGCTCCTTCCGCTTGCAACAACGCCAGATGTATGTCCAGAGAACTGTTACCTGAGCTGTGGTCTGTGACACACAGACAAAACTGTCTGAATACCAAAACAACACTCCACAACACTCATAAATAAATGAAAGTAACATAAAGAAGCAGTTATATCGACCAGATTGCTTGAATGGTTAAGAAAAAACATAGGATAGTCTCCATCCGCCTTGGGCGTCACATATCAGCAAACCAACTCAGGCATCCTCGTTACGGCAAAGAACCAGCAAAACCAGTTCAGCCTGCAAAGGCTCTTCACAATGACTCACATGAGTACGAGACCGATAATATCTCTACAGTCACGGATCTATACATGAGCATATTCAAGGTGTCCCCTTTTATGGACTTGATCCAAGTTTGGATTTCCTAAATCCCTCACACAGCAATTCCTTTCTCTGGATGGTTTACCTAGTGTGGATTTGCGTAGCTGGTAGTTGTCGTAGAGGTCCTGTAGGTGGCGGTAGAGTTTGGTCAGGTGGTTCTTCTGGTTTTCCAGACTGGGCTGCAGGTGTAGGTTCTGTTCTGCTAGACTTCTGTTACTGGCCAGAGTGAACTCCTTCAGCTGCTGAACCTGTAGCATCTACCTCACATCAATGGGAGAGACAGAGTGGGGGGGGGGGGGGGGGGGGGGGGGGGGCGGGGTATAAAGGATGAAGAAAGCAAGTGTTCTGTCATGTCCTACAGACAACATTGATATTGACATTGTAAAATCTTGGTAATAAACCATCTATAAAGTTGTTGGCAAAATCACAATGTAAAAATAGCTTGTGAAGCAATGTGTGTTGGATGAGTTCCTGGTTTTTCTCGTGGCAGAGATAACAGATTGTGAGTAAACACACTCTTATCTGAGAAATGTATCCTGTGCAAACAGAATAGAGCACATTTGTGTGACCCTGCTGAACTCCCCAGTGCACTAATAATGAGCTGTGGTCAAGGTTAAACACCTAACCACAAGACCAGACCGATCAGAGCCACGATGAGGTGAACAAGAAATCGTTAACTGCTGTGATTAGGCTACTCATCCTTGATTGGGGAAAAACTGTTGATTTTATGAAATAAAAACAATGGTTGACATGACACCAAAGCGTCTTTGTTATCAGGAGACTGCATTGCAATGAACTATGCTGTCAGTGCGTGCAGAGGCGTTCTTGCTCGTTTGACAGCAGCAGATTGACTGGACTAACCATAATTTGGGACATCCTTCAAGCTCGCCACTGCACTTTGCGTGCTAGTGAGTAACACTACAGCGAAATTAAGACAAAATTGCTGTTGAACTTTAGCTGAGATTTAACGCATTTGTAAGACAGCAATACTGTGATGTAGCTAGCTAGTATAATTAGTTGCGCAAGCTGGCTAGTACAGTATGCTAAATTTAGTAGCTTGCCAAATGATTTAACTAGTTCACACAATAGAGCTTACCTCATCCATTTCTTTCACGATACTGTTAAGCTTCTCGTCGTCTTCAAGCAATTCGTTTAACTGTGTCATAGAAAAAGAACGACATTTTTCGTTGAATTCGGCCATTTCTCCCAAGATAATTTTGTTTGTAGGTTTTCTTGTAGCTAGCTATTTCCAGTAGCTACACAGACAGAAGTACCTAGCAAGGGGGCAGCCAAACCGGAAGTAAGAGCGATATTTTACATATAGGTGCATTCTGATGATGGCGTGTCTATCCTCTGACAGAAACCACGGCGGTTTATTTAATAAATAAATAAAATACATCTTTATTTTTTATTTGCAGATTCATATTACAATAGACAAGTACAAACACTGGAGAACAACCACCAAGAACAGGACAAAATGACAAATTATAAAAAATTGTTTCAAAGCTTTTTTATTGGAGATTTGTGAAGTGATGATAATACTTAACGTAAATCAGACAAAATGTGTCTTGCTTTATAAATGTGGAGCAACCACGGATGTTCGTGATGCAGAAAAAGTTTATACTTATGGGTTGAGGTTGTATTGAGACACAAACCAGTCCCAAACATGAGCTTCACACCCACACAAGCAACTTTTTTTCAATGCTATTTTATTACTTTACAAGCATTTGCGTTTCTTTACAATCATCAGTATTTACTCTCAATCAACATCTCACGTTGAGCAGTCAAAGCACACACATTCACAAAGGCTTAGAGTGTACACAACAAAATACCTACTTAACTTTCCATTAAATGCAATAAAGAACAATAAATGTTATATTTAATATTAGAATGCAGGCAACATTTTGTATTACGCTACGCAGTGTAAGGAAATGTATGTAGAATTAAAAGCTACCTTTTGGTTGTTTCTCTTTCATCATTCTTTTTTTTACAAACCAGATCTAAACAAAGTATGAGGTGTATCTGCCCTTTCACGGAATCTAAAGGTACATTAAAGGTACTATAATAAATGGCAATTGTCTTACATAAATATGGGTGAGACCTGAATTTATAGACAAACTTGTTATATGTTCAGACCTTGTTAAGCTGTTGACTCTGTCTCACTGCACATGCTGGTGAATCAGATTCAGAATCAGGTGGATGTCATTGTGGACTTACATTTAGTCATTTTAGCAGACGCTCTTATCCAGAGCGACTTACAGTAAGTACAGGGACATTCTCCCCGAGGCAAGTAGGGTGAAGTGCCTTGCCCAAGGACACAACGTCATTTGGCACAGCTGGGAATCGAACCAGCGACCTTCTGATTACCAGCCCGATTCCCTAACCGTTCAGCCATCTGACCCCTCCTTCTGACTTCATAATCACTTTTCAGTAAGCCTGCCACTGTATGCACAGGTCATCGATTTGAACACAGGTAAATGTATCTAAACATAGGGTTCGACGATGGGATTTCCCTGTCCATTTAGTTTACAATACAGTTTCACTTCCCAGTTCCTGCAGCTGAGAATGAGATCTGCGGTACGCGTTGCTATGAGCATTTGACCTTTGGTACTGGTCACTAGGGTAATAGCTAATCCTGGGGGAGAGGGTTTGACCCCAGGGGTAGAGGTCAGACTCGTTGTCTGAATCCATCTGGATGTTGACCTGGGGCACAGGTGGGCGTGGTGGCAAGTGCTGTGAGGGTCGAGAGTCTCCGGGGGAAACGCTCACCTGGGAGTGAGCGGGTGAGGGGGGGCAGGATATCTTCAGGTGCAGAGTGATTCTGAGGAACAGGGTTGGAACAGCCCAGGTTACACACCCGTCTCTTTACTCAGCATGCGTGCACACATGCACGTGCGCGCACACACACACACACACTCATGGATACTCGCACGGACAAAAAGCACAACCAAGTTCAGACACAGTGGACTGAAAGGGAACAGGGTACTGAGGAGAGCAGGTAAGAACGTACAAAAGGAAAGACAGGTTGAGTGGAGAAGTTTAGTGAAAGACAGAAAGGGAAAGATAGGGTTAGGGTTAGATGCTAGGGTTAAATGCTATAATTGTTGTAAGATTAAGTTTTAAAATGGAAATAATTTACAAAATTAGCACTATTATTCCATATTATTTATTTTACTGCATTACTAGAGCACATAGGCACATTTTTTCTAAGAAATAAATCAACATCTATTATTTATAAAATGTAGTTATTTCAAAATTAAGACTGTATTGTTGAATTCAAGTTCTTATTTGGACACAAAAATGACTTAATCAAACTTTCTAAATCATCCTCCTTGAACAGCAATGTAAGAGCATGTGCTGTTTGCGATAAACAGTACACCACCTTGCAACATGAAAGGGAAAACACAAATACATGCACATGCAAACTACTGATGTGCGAAAAAGCACACACATGCACACATCTTCAGGCCACTGAGCGGAGGGTGGGATACTGGAGAGCAAGGGTAGAGGACGCAGGAACTGGCCGAGACTGTGGATGGAAGGGGGGCTGTGACACTGTACGACGAGACGAAGTTTCAAACGAAAGCGTTAGAATTTACGCAACATGTACACGCACACAAACGCTTTGGCCCCTTGAAAAAGAAACAACCAAAATCACTACATTTTCATGTTAAACAACGGGATGACTCACGGACAGAGCTGAGAAACGTTTAGTGTTTCTTACGGGGTTTCGTTTTCACAGACAGACTTCAGTGAGCACCGTGACATGACGTCACCCATCCACAGACACCAGTGACAGGAACTGAGAGAGGCAGTTGGAGTTACTAACAGCCCTACTGGCTTTTCTCCAGATCAACCAACGCAGGATGTTTGGATAACATCCTATTAATATCTTCAGCATACATGACATGTATCCTCAGCAATATGCATAATGCATTCAAAAGCGTTCCACCCCCGCCGTTCTCTGACCACCACTGCTCTCTGTGGGATGACAAACTTCACGTTTAACGATGCTTAACACACAACAAGATATAGCCAAGCCTCATCAGAAGCCATAAATATATGAATGATGTATGCGATAAAATTCCCCCACGTTTGAATGAAGGAAAAACTAAATCAATATATCTGCATCAGTAGTTGAGCTAGTCTCTCTCCAGCAATACATTCGGGTTAATAAGTACAACATAAATTGACAATTGTAAAACAAACAAAAACTTTGTTTGGGTGGCTTTGCTTTCCACTGCATGCGAGGGGAAACGAAAGAGCACCAATGGCTGGACTCAGTGCCGAGGTATACCTGGGAAATCCATCCAATCATGTTGCAGAAAATCTTCAGTCCGTGTTGATTTATGTTTATAATCTATAATTTAAGGTTGTTAGGGGGGCCTTACACTCTATGTTAAAGAAAAAAAATATGTACATCTTTCTGGTGTTTTTTGTATTTACATAATTGTATGACTTGGTGGAAGGTCCTTTCCTGGGCAGTATGTTAATGTCATGTGTCATGATGGTGTAGGCAGATGGACGGTGAAGTACAAGACTTATGTACAAAGTGATTGACTAAAGGCGATACTTCATAAAACTACTACCTCTACATCTTGCAATGTTACTGCATTACTTACTTATTTTAATGTTTGTAAAACGTTTCCATGATACCGTGAATAGCCAGCGATCTCACAAGTTCTACGTGGTATTTTCACATCTAGACATTAAACGCATGCTAAAAACAATGCCAAGAGATCCTACTGGTTAGCCGATGAGGGTAATACCTGGAAGCTACGAAGCGATCTGTAAACGAAGCTACCGTGACAAAACAATGACACATACAAAGAGGGGCTGAGCCTTAATCTGGGGGTGGAGGGGCTGAGCCTTAATCTGGGGGTGGAGGGGCTGAGCCTTAATCTGGGGGTGGAGGGGCTGAGCCTTAATCTGGGGGTGGAGGGGCTGAGCCTTAATCTGGGGGTGGAGGGGCTGAGCCTTAATCTGGGGGTGGAGGGGCTGAGCCTTAATCTGGGGGTGGAGGGGCTGAGCCTTAATCTGGGGGTGGAGGGGCTGAGCCTTAATCTGGGGGTGGTGATTCTGTACAGGAGTGCATGTGTGTCTGTGTATCTGAGTATAAAGATGCGAGGTTAAGGTCAGTAGTTGTAGCATTTGTCCATCTGGCAGTGTGCGCCCCAGTCGGTGTGTGTGTCGGGGGGGGTCATCAGGTCGCTGTAGGGCACGTGCAGTTTGAGCACACAGTACCTGCGGTCCAGCTCGGCGGCGTCGGGAACGCTGGAGTAAGGGTTCTTGTCCTGTAAACAAATAAACAAACGAAGACACGTGCACACAAACACAACAACCATGTCATGGGCGTACGGCGGACTGTGAAAAATACGGAAGAACAGACACACAGATTGAGGGGGTTGATGGGAGGAGGAATGGGGGAGGAGTGAAGGAGAGAAGGAGACCTTCTAATCCTTGCTGGCAAAACGACTCTGGCTTTGCACATGTTCTACAAACGACATGAAAGCACAGCTACAATTATGTTGCAAAGCAGTGACATCACAGCAGTGACATCACAGCAGTGACATCACAGCAGTGACATCACAGCAGTGGCATCACAGCAGTGACATCACAGCAGGGACATCACAGCAGTGACATCACAGCAGTGGCATCACAGCAGTGACATCACAGCAGTGACATCACAGCAGTGGCATCACAGCAGTGACATCACAGCAGGGACATCACAGCAGTGACATCACAGCAGGGACATCACAGCAGGGACATCACAGCAGTGACGTCACAGCGACACTGTCGGTACGACAATGGCAGAAGCTGTCCTACACCACATGACCTCCTTAGTGATCAGATGTTTGCAGTTATCTTGTCGTGACAAGACAACAGGAAAATAAACAAGGACCTAGATTTGTGGTAGGCAGCTCCTACCATAAACTCTGTCTACACTCCATCTGTAGCACACACTAATGTCACCAACAAAACTGAACCCTGTCAACGGGCTGCAGTAAACACAAGACACCACAGGGGGCAGTAGAGGAGAAGACTGGGTGCTTACTCACAGTCAGAGGCTGGGGTTGGGGTGGGAGGAGTTACAGAGGGTGGAGTCGTGTCCGTAGGCGGGTTCAAGGCCTCCATGGGAATCTTCACTGGAGGAGGGGGGGGACTCTTGGGCTGAGTGACGGAGGGAGGAGCCAATCAACATGCCAGAGGGACACACGGGGGAGGGTCTCAGCACAGACACAAACGAGACGCATGTCAACAGCCCACGTTCACTAGCAGCCCAGGGAAAATTCAGTGAAGGGAAAGAGGAAGAAAGAGGGGGTTGGAGGTAAACGATCTAAGGACTTGGAGAACTTTGGCCTAGGGACTTTAAGAACAGAACTTTGAGGGAACCGGGTTGTGCTGGCGTAAGGTCAGGGGACAGACAGAAGGTCCACACAGACAAACAGACTGTAGTAAGGGGTAATACAGTGCCTTTTCAGCAACACTGTGGGGACAGAAAGGAGAAACGTATTAGTCAGAGATAACAGACCGAGGGCTGACACATTCACAACAGATGGAGCGACACACAGAAACCCTGCACACGCCATTTCCCTCCCTCCTACATATCCTTCCGTTGTCAGACACGTGTGTGTGTGTGCGTGTGTGTACGTGTCTCTACTCTCATGCCCGCCAGCTTAGCGGTATCTCCTACCTCCTCGTCGCTCTCTGGGTCTACTTCTTTCTTGTCTTTCTTTTTGCTCTTCTTGTTTTTCTTGTCGCCCTCCTTCTTCTTGTCCTTCTCCGGCAGGATGTCGTCCAGCCAGGCCAGGTCGTGCTGAGAGAACATGAAGTCCAGCATCTTCCTCACCACCATGAGGCCCAGGATCTGCCCACGGGAGTCAGGGAGGCTCCGGTTACACTCAGGACATGATCACACACACACACACTACCTCTCTTTATATCACACACACCACACACACACACACACACCCTACCTCTCTTTATACCATACACACACACTCACATCCCACACACACACACACACACACACACACACAAACACACACACACACACACCCTACCTCTCTTTATATCACACACTCCCTCCCACACCCTACCTCTCTTTATACCATACACACACACTCACATCCCACACTCATAGTCGGTCTCACACACACACACACACACACACACACACACACACACACCCTACCTCTCTTTAAATCACACACACTCCCTCCCCCACATCCCACACTCACAGTTGGTCTCATACACACACGCACGCACACACACACACACACACACACACACACACACACACACACACACACACACACACACACACACACACACACACACACACACACACAGGCCTCACCATGATGGGAAAGATGATAGCGGCCATGGTGGACTTGAGGATCCAGAGGACAGCCAGACAGACGACCTGGACCAGGGTGAAGAGGTGGACTCGTCTGAGAGGAACGTGGCGCAGGAAGGAGAAGTCTGGCTGGTGCTTGGCTGGCATCAGATACAGCTTGATACGCTCCCAGAACTGCAGCAGGACAGGAGGGCTGTCAGTATACACACACACACACACACACACAGACACACACACACATGTAGACACACACACACATGTAGACACACACATGTAGACACACACACACACACACATGTAGACACACACACACACACACACACACACACACACATGTAGACACACACACACACACACATGTAGACACACACACACACACACATGTAGACACACACATAGACACACTTAGACATGGACGAAGGCACACACACTCAAAATAGGCACACACACATACATGTAGACACACACATATACACACTAACACATGCACAATGGCACGCACACCCACATAGGTACACACACACACAGAATACATACCTGGATGCCACTGAGGGAAGCCACGCCCATGTAAAGGAACACTCCATAGAGCACAGGCATGGGAATGTACTGAGGGAACACAAAGACACAGTTACCACCCACACACACACACACACACACACCTCCACGTCTCCCCCCCGCCACCACGCTGCGACCACGGAGGTCAAACCTCTCACAGACTCACCTGTAGGACCGGAGCCAGGAAGATGGACACTCCAGTCAGGACGAACACTAGAATGCCTGTCAGTCTCTGCTCCCTGGTGGAAGACGAAAGAAAAATGACGATTTACAGTCGGACGATTGCGCACACACACACACACACACACAGTGTGTGTATCGAGCAGCAGCCTGCACTCACCGGACCCCCAGGAACTGGGGCTGCTCCCCAGGAGCACTGGACTCACTCTCCATCTTCAGAGAGTCGATGTGGGCGATGGAGATGACGGTGGCAGCCACGTACCAGGGCAGGCCCAGGAAGGAGCAGACGGCCATCAGGACCCCCACCCAGAACAGGTCCAGGTGGTACCCACAGCCCTTCTGTTAGAGGGCGACGGAGGGAAGAAAAGAGAGGTTTTTCCAGGCCGGGGGAGGGACTGCCAGAGCTGAATGCTTCAGGCACGTTACCTGTTTTATTTTATTTATCATCCTGCATTCGTTGATACGGATTGAGTTAGTAGTCATGTTAACCTATCGACCCAAAGCGTGATACCAAAAGCGAGATGACAGTAGCGCTGCGTTAATTCAGCGGTCCTGTGTCCCGTGTTTGCCTGGCCGTGTGGTTCATGGTTGTGTTCAAATTCAAGTCTTTTATTGTCAGATACACAGAACAACACAAGGTCAGACTGGGCACTGGGAGTTCCTTAGGACAAGACAACGCAAAGCAACCTGGCATAACATAACATGAATAAGTACTCAGTGGTGTATAAGTGTGTGGTTGAGGCCCAGGTCGCCGACCTTGAGTTTGTTTTCTTTGCGGTTGACGATGACGGCACTGATCTGCTGATCCATGAAGATGAGGATGGTGACGAGCAGAGCAGGGACAGAGCTTGCCACGTAGACCCACCATGGGTTCTTACCGAACGGCATCACGAGCCAGCCACGGTCTGGGCGCGTGGGCTGCGGAACACACACGCACATGTTCTTAACTGTGTTCCGTCTAACCACAAACCCCTGTGAAGGTTCAGACATGCAAACATGCTGCTAGAGTTGTAGTTTGTGGATGACACGCAGACAGACGCAAAAGCACGTCGATTTAGAATAGATACCTTGAACTCTGTTGGAACAATGAGTTTGGGCGTTTTGAGCCCCATCAACATATCCAGACCCACAAAGGTCATGATTGACATGAAGATGGAGAAATCACTGATCAGCTTTCTTAGCTGCAGTCCCACCCACACAAAATGTCAGACATACAGGAAACAAACAGACATACAGACAGACAGACAGACAGATAACAGCATAAAACAGAGATTGAGAAAGAAAGAAACACATAGAAAAGGAAGAAAATAAAATTAAGGCACTGCATTCTAGAATTCGTATTTGGCAGTTTGAGATTGCTTGAGAGCGCTTTTTTGCATGTTGATTTTACCTATCAGGTTTATCTATCAGATCTGACAAGGAGAGAGACTGAAGGGGAGACCCCGCTGGTAGAAACACACAGGGCAGGAGCAGAGGAGAACCACAGAGGGGGCGGAGGAGGAAACCTTTATCTCAGTAGGAACGTGCAGTTTGGGAGTGTCCAGGCCTAGCAGGAAGTCCAACCCACAGAAGGCCAGGATGGAGATGATGATGGAGAAATCACCAATCAGGCAGCGCAACTGGGTCCCAGAGAGGAAGGGGTGTTGGGTGGAGGGTGGACGGTGGGAAAGATAGGGGGTGGGTTCAGGGTAGTAAACATGCGTGAATAGGACTCAATCCTTAAGCATTTGAGGCCTTTCGGTGTAATGTTTCACATGGAACAGAAAGCTTTCACCCCAAGCAACATACAGTAGGGAGGATTAGGACTTTCAACTTAAGCTGTTACCCACATGACCCCCACACCAGCGAGCTCTACCTTGGTGGGAAAGTAGCGGCTGAACTTGAACTTCTTGAGGGACACGGTCATGGAGTAGGTGCCGAAGAACAGGATGAAGGACATGAGGGCCAGGTCTGGGACGTACTTACAGGAGTTCCCCAACAAGGCACCTCCATACTTCACACACTCCTTCTTGCTTAGCTGACTCCAGTCCAGCCCTGTGAGGTTATACTGCAGACGGAGAGATTCAGGGAGGGAGGGAGGGAAAGAGGGAAGGAGGGAGGGGGGGAGGGAGGGAGGGAAAGAGGGAAGGCGGGAGGGAGGGATCAAGAGAGAGGATGAAGGAGGGAGGGAGGGATCAAGAGAGAGGAGGAAGGAGGGAGCGAGGTAGGGAGGGAAAGAGCAACAGAAGGTAGGAGAGTAGTATATCAAGAGGGAGGGAGCAAGGGAGGATGCAGGCATGTGGAGGTATAAACAGGGAAGTGACAATAGAGATGGAAGCAGAGAGATAACAGAGAAAGAGAGAGGATAACAAGAGAAGAGAGAATACAGACCAGTGCAGAGATAGGAGTGGATGTCCCAGCGAGGGCAGGACTGGCCCACTGAGGCCTGCCACCTGGGCCCACTGACATCAGCACCCAGCTACAGCTAGCTAGTCTCAAGTCACAACTAAGCAGGAACAGGAACTAGCTACTTTCACACTGGACTATATTGTTGAAAAACTGTAGAAGACATCAATTAAGTTAGGGTTAGGGTTAGCCTAACCCTAAGCCTAACCCAACATACATTTTACTCTCAGATGTTATTTTAAATAACGTATCAGACATACTACGACACAGCTCCAGTCACTTACCAACAGAGTCATGTTGTCGTCTGCTAGTAGGGCTGAAACATTAAAGCCCATTGCAGCCGCTGTAACAAACAGAAGACAAAGAAAGAGAAAAGAAAGTAAGTTTGATAACAATCCATAGTGCAATAACACACGAAACACAGTGAAGAAGATCTGCCAACTTCAAACTGAAAAAAAAAAATCCTATACTGGGTTTGCTTTCTACAACAGGCTCAACGTTACAGTTTTATTATCTCATAAACCCATCTGTCTTGTGAATGTAGCATACACCATGCCTGTCTTATAGTGACGGACCAATCAGAGGTGTCGTTAGTGAGAAGTGCATGCTGGCCAGAGACGGTGGATACTCACTCAGTCAGACAGCAGCCAGAGAGTGGAAGAGAGGCAGAAACAGACAGCACACACAAATCAGTTACAGTAGTCAGAGAAAGAACAGACAGCAGGAAACAATCAATCAAAGAGTCCAGATTCTGATTTCGACACAGAGTTTATAGTTAGTTTAGAAGTCTAATAGTGTCTAGGGGAAGCCAAAGTCCCCCCGCCCCCACCCTAAGAGGGAGGCTAGGAGGGGGTGAAAGACGAAGAACGACACTCACCCTGGTCCGGAGCGATGCATTCACACTTGTAGGACGTGACATAGTCTGGCTTGAAGCCACGGTTGATTGGGTAGTACTTGAAAGATCCCGCCTACAATGAAACACCACGATCCAATAAAAAAAAAGTATTGGAGATGAGCCAGATGGTTTCCTGTGCTCTGAGTGATGCGTGAGAGCGCGTGTGTGTGCGTGTGTGTGTGTGTGTGGAACACACCATCTTCTTGATGGCGTCGGAGATGAAGATGAAGGAGATGAGGCTGGAGAAGCCTTCCTCCGTGAAGCGGGTGATGTACTTGATGATGTAGCTGGCGTCCGTGGCAACCAGGATCAGACACTGGAGGCAGGAATGCAGCCCAATCCACAAACGCAGCTCCATGTAGTCTATGTTGTTAGACCTGAGGGTGGAGGAAGAAGACACACACAACACACAACACACACACATCAAACATCACGGCAATCACATTTATAAGTTAGTCCGTGAGTAGGTTCTACGTGTATTCTACGTGGTTCTACGTGTGTTCTACGTGGTTCTACTTGTGTTCTATGTGGTTCTACGTGTATTCTATGTGGTTCTACGTGTGTTCTACGTGGTTCTGCGTGGTTCTACGTGTGTTCTACGTGGTTCTACGTGTGTTCCCCGAACTTTGTGAGCTCCTGCGCGTGTGCGTGTGCACGGCTCACTTGCTAAACTCGTAGAGCAACTTCTCGAAGATGAGGATGGGTCCGGTGGAGCTGAGGATGATGAGGGGCTGGCCTCCAAACAGGCAGAAGACCGTCCCTGCCAGAGCCGTGCCCAGGAAACTCTCCATCACCCCCTGAGACCGGACACGGGTGGCACAAAACACCTTCACGCTTTCATCGGCTCAGAAACAATTTTTGTAACTGTTTGTTTCAGGGACCAGGAAGACCATGGACCAGGAAGACCATGGACCAGGAAAATAAACCTGGGACAGATGGGAGACCTGGACCATGGAGACCAGACATAGACCAGGAAAACCAGACCTGGACCAAAGAGACAAGACATGGACCAGGGAGACCAGGCTCTGGGCGTGCTTCTCTACCTGGTAGTTGTCAGTTGCGTCTCCTAGCAACCCTCCAAAGGTGATGGCGTTGGTGATGCAGCCCAGGTAGATGAAGAGCACGGCTGAGATGGACTGGATGTGGAAGCCTTCGTAGAAATCGCTGGGGATCCACGGCCCCTTCCTCTTGATGTCCAGCCACAGGCCTCCACAGAACCTGCCAACACACGCAGAGCAGACGTTGACCTGAACCAATCAGGATCATGGTCCCCACGTGGTGCCCTCAACCTGAACCAATCAGGATCATGGTCCCCACGTGGTGCCCATACTCAGTGAGATGGTGAAATGATCCCAGTTTTCCCATACCTTCCAGTGAAGGCCAGCTCCTCTCCCAGTTCGTGGGGGGCGGGCATCTCCTCGTCCTCCCCACCCCCTGCGCCCCCGGCCGTGCCGTTCACCTTGCCCAGCTCGTTCAGGTTTAACACAGACT
>NW_025814038.1:340142-342642 GCF_021917145.1 Hypomesus transpacificus | reverse complement strand
GAGAGGATGAGAGGATGAGAGAGTGAGAGGATGAGAGTGAGAGGATGAGAGAGTGAGAGGATGAGAGGATGAGAGAGTGAGAGGATGAGAGAGTGAGAGGGTGAGAGAGTGAGAGGATGAGAGAGTGAGAGGGTGAGAGAGTGAGAGGATGAGAGAGTGAGAGAGTGAGAGGATGAGAGAGTGAGAGGATGAGAGTGAGAGAATGAGAGAGTGAGAGGACGAGAGAGTGAGAGGATGAGAGTGAGAGGATGAGAGTGAGAGGATGAGAGAGTGAGAGGATGAGAGAGTGAGAGGATGAGAGAGTGAGAGGATGAGAGGATGAGATGATGAGAGGATGAGAGGATGAGAGAGTGAGAGGATGAGAGAGTGAGAGGATGAGAGTGAGAGGATGAGAGTGAGAGGATGAGAGGATGAGAGAGTGAGAGGATGAGAGGATAAGTGTGGGACTCACGCAGGCGGCCGTAGCTGCCTGACTGGCGCGAGCGCAGGTCCTCGATAGAGCGGTTCATCCCAGACGCAGAGCTGGGAGAGCGACTCAAGTTCACCTGAGGACTACGACCTGAGGGAGGGAGGGAGGGAGGGAGGGAGGGAGGGAGGGAGGGAGGGAGGGAGGAGAGGAGAGGAGAGGAGAGGAGAGGGAGGGAGGGAGGAGAGGGATGGAGGAGAGGTGGAGGGGAGGTGGAGGAGAGGGAGGATGGAGGAGAGGTGGAAGAGAGGTGGGAAAAGGGTACCGCAGGGAAGGAATGAAGGAACGAAGGGAAGAAGGAATAAGTGAAGTACAGAGGTAGGAAAGGTAGGAAAGGAGAACCAATGAGGATAAACACATGACAGATAATGGAAAATTAAACAAGGGTTTTTCAAAGCAAGAAAGGCGAGGACGAGGAGAGGAGAGAATTGAAGACGAGAGAAAAAAAAGGACAACGGTTGGAAAGCAGTGGACGCCGCATAGATCACTTTCATAAGACAGAGATTTAGCATGTTAGTATATCAGTGTAGTAGTTTGGTTGAGTTCACGGGGAGAGGAAGACAAACGCGCCGACACACGGACACTCACTGGCAGGGGCCGGGGAGTTAGCCGACTTTCCCATGTCAGCCAGGGAGCGGTGCATGGGCTTCTTGGTCTGGTGGCGATGTTTCCGCAGCAACACAAAGGTGATCTTCTCCCTCAACTCTTCCCCAATCAGCCCGTCTGCTATCTGGTGCTCCACAATGTCGTCTAGGGTCAAAGATCAGGGGTCAGCATAAAAGCCAAAGGTCATTTGGTCCAAAGTACAGTGCGGTGCATATATATCGGTTAGAGATTAACCAGGTTAGTGGAAGAAACACTTGATTAGTCAGCAGGGTGTGTTTGCTGGCTAACTGCAGCTGAGTCCAACTCACCGACTATCTGTGGAAGGGAGTATCCTTCCAGATCCAGCAGAACACTACCAGTCTGCAGACATGTTCTCAGCTCAAACAGACTGTGTAAGGTCAGGGTGGAGACATGGGGCTTACTCCATCTCTCCCCTCCCTCCTCCACCTTCTCCTCAAACTTCACCCACCTAGAGGGAGGGAGGCAGGGAGACAGGGAGACAGGGAGGCAGGGAGGCAGGGAGGCAGGGAGGCAGGGAGGCAGGGAGGCAGGGAGGGAGGGAGGGAGGGAGGGAGGGAGGGAGGGAGGGAGGGAGGCAGGCAGGCAGGCAGGCAGGCAGGCAGGCAGGCAGGCAGGCAGGCAGGCAGGCAGGGAGGGAGGGATGAAGAGATATTGATACTGTTATTGACTCTGAAGGATGATTGGCTGGGTGACTCATTGGTTGGTAGGGGTTTATTGAACTCAGCTAACATCCCCATCTCTTCGTCCCCTCTGAACTAACCCATCTGCAGTTCCCACCCACAGTATCACTTCCTGCTTTCTGCCCCCAACCTCTAAATCCCATCTAAAGCTGTCTTATGATCCTGAACTGATGACACAAACTGAAACTGAGCACATACAGGGATCAACTCTTCATATGTCCAGGCTTATCCTGTACATGTACACAGTGTACAAGGGTTGTACACCTTTATTTGACTGTGTGTGTATCTGGTGGGGGTATATGTGTGTGTGTGTGTGTGTGTATCTGGTGGGGGTATATGTGTGTGTGTGTGTGTATCTGGTGGGGGTATATGTGTGTGTGTGTGTGTATCTGGTGGGGGTATATGTGTGTGTGTGTATCTGGTGGGGGTATATGTGTGTGTGTGTATCTGGTGGCGGTATATGTGTGTGTGTGTATCTGGTGGGGGTATATGTGTGTGTGTGTGTACCTGGCGGACTCTTTCCACTCCAGCTCGCCGCCCTCGTGTTGGAGCGTGTCCATCTCAGTGAAGATGGTGGGCGTCTGAACATCGTCATCATCTGCCAGGATGTAGCGCAGCCTCTCTGCCGCCGGGGACACTGGGAAATGTAGGCCAAACATCGACTGCCATCAACTGTCATCAACTGTCATTAACTGTCATCTCTGACATCACACTGCATGTTCACGCG
>NW_025814038.1:275142-335142 GCF_021917145.1 Hypomesus transpacificus | reverse complement strand
CTTCTCACCGAATCTATCTAAAGATATGTTCATTCTGCATTTTTCTTGCTTTATTGAACTGATTTAAGCAAAGTATGACAGGAACGTGAAAGGGAAAGACATATAGACAAGGCCCAGGGCCCAGGCCGCTGCAGTAAGGCTTCAACCGACACACCCTCTTCCAGTGAGCGCTACGGGGGCGGTTACAGCCTTTGACTGAGTCCCCTCTTCCTCTCTGATAAGCCACCCCCCTCCCCCCCCCCCCCTAACATGTCACACTGTTCACTGCCTCTGACTCCGTAAAACCCGTGACCCCGCCCTGTGATTGGCCCAGCCACACGGCATCCCACGTGCATCTGGTAACCGGGGGCGATCGATGACTGACAAGAGGAAAAGTCAATGAGGAGCCAGAACAGCCCTTAGGACACCAGCAAGCAGAGACGGCGACAGGAAGGAGCAAGAAACAGAGGCTTGTGGGATATATCCCCCTGAAATATCAAGGGGCTGCTAACATTACACATATTGATGTGGGATGAATTCAACGCCTGGAAACTGTCCCTGAACGGTGGGAGAATGTGGGAGGGTTCCAATCAGCGCGGGACAACGCGTTCACATGTGGGGAATGACAGCCAAGTCTATGACAATATCATGCGATGGTTTGATGGAGCGTGTTGACGTGTGTGTGTGTATGTGCGTGCTCGTGAGTGTGTGTGAGGGTGTGTGTATGCAGTGTGTGCATGTGTGTGAACATGTGTGTATAAGTGTGTGAGTGTGTGTGTATGTGTGTGGGTGCAGTGTGTGTGCATGAGTGAGAGCGTGTGTGTAGGTGTGTGTGTTTATGAGTGTGTGTGTGTGTTTCCCTTTGTCGCTATCTGATCTGAGGGGTGTTTGTAGGCTGATCAATACCTGCCAGTCCTGATCACCAGATGGCCCCTGAGTCACTGCTCACTGAGTGTGAAGGACACACACACACACACTCACACTCACACACACACACACACACACACACACACACACACTCACACACACACACACACACACACACGTACCTTTGTCCACACACACACATGCACACATGAACAAGCAAACACACAGATGGGACACAGACAGACAAGCACACACACTTTTAAACACACATACATTTACACGCACACAAACACATTCTACCACACAAACCGGTTGTTTCCATTAGGACGAAATCGCAATCAAATTCAAATCCGATTTTGCCTCTCAAATTGTCATTTTCGAATTCCGAAGCCTATATCAGAAAACTTCACGCATCAACTATTTCCACAGTCTTCTGAAAGCATCTAAAACATACATACAGTATTTCTCCATCATATATACATTTTGGTCAAGATCAATATAGAGAAAATAAATAAATATAATTCATACAACACACAGTGATGGTAAAAGACATCTAGCAACTTATGAGCTGTATCACTCATTTACTCCCCCGCCAAACAAATCGAATAACATGCACACTGTTGGGATCTGAAAACACCTCACGTAGCAAACACAAAAGCAATGAAAACCAGCTACAACATTAGACCACCATGCATGACCACGGGCAAGCAGAGACCTACAGGAACATGTAACCCTTACCTGAGGCTGTGCTGGGTTGAGGATAAAGTTCTGGCAGGACTTGATGACTGTTGATGTGGCAAGTCACAACTGACCACGGACAGAACTGGAGTTATACAGTCGATGTTCAACTGACCACACACACAACTTAATGGCTTTGCGGCAGCTGACTTTGACTAGGCTGTACCACAGACATCGTTAGTGGATACCCAACTGTGTGTGTAGGGAGGGGGGGGGAATGATAGGAAGAGGGGGAACTTGTGTGTAAGATCACATTGATCGTTGACACTGCACTAAGCAGAGCCTGTGTGCGTATGTGTGTGGCAGAGAGACAGAGACTGTGAATACAGAAGTCAATGTGTGTGTGTGTGTGTGTGTGGTGATTCCCAGCCTAGTGCCCCTAAGGTCCAGAGGCTGTCATGGAGGGCAGGAAGGGGGTGATTCAAAACCCCTGACCCCAAACCCGATCTGCCGAGAACTGTTATTTTAACAGCCTTCTGGAACCTTCCATGGACTCATTCCACTCTGGTGTCATGGCCTCCGCTCTTCGTGAGCTCTTCTCTTCGGAAAAAACAGGCAGTTTCTGAAAAAAGACGATCTGAAAATAAAATAGTGACGTGACAGTATGTAGGCTAACATGATGGGGGTATCACTGAAATATATTAAAAAAAATATATTTTTTTTTTCAGCCGTGTTCTTGCTACATTGGAATGGAGTTTTTAAAAGTAGTGTGACAGAGAGACAGTAGTCTACATAGTCCACGCTCTTAACTGGTGAGCTACTGGGGGGCGCTGTCACAAGCTGCATTTCTGATAGCTCCCAGTCATCACCTCCATGCAAATCTATCGAGTTCATGGATGTACTGATTTATAGGCAGCGCATAAAGTATCGATCATTGGATTTGAAAATAGGCCAATGAACCTTCAGTTCAAAGGTCATGCCAGTTTGTTCGATTCGTCCAACGCCTCCCTGCTGGACGGATGCGTTTCGATTGGACGCACCTCTGTTCGCACTCGATGTTGCCACCCTGTGAATGACCATGCAGTCCAGAGAGACCAGACGCTGGTTCCCTCCAAGTTTAGCTTCCCAGTCTTGTCACTAGATGTCTCTGGTGGTCCAAAGGATCGAATAGCTACCCCCCCACTCCCCAGTGTGGTAGTGGTCTGTCTGATTGTATAACAAACACCTGTAGCCTGTCTGTAATCTAGTCTTATTTTCTTTATTAACTATAAATCGTGTATTCTGCTCTCTATGCCTCAGAGATCAGAGAGAGAGAGAGAGAGAGAGAGAGAGAGAGAGAGAGAGAGAGAGAGAGAGAGAGGAGAGAGAGAGAGAGAGAGAGAGAGAGAGAGAGAGAGATCTGGTCATTTTGGTTGAATTGACAAGTTGCGACATTAACCCTCTATCCAAACGGCCGGTTGTCCAATACTTACAAACCCAGAAGCTGAACTTGAACTCACACCGTTACAGTGGCAGTTCCACAGGTGATGGTAAAGTGCTTTTCGTCGCCAGTTACACTGTATGTATAATACCTTTCAGCAGAACCGTCGCATGGGTTGTGCCAATGTGCGACCGCACAGATCCTCGCGCCACTGGGGGCCTCGCGCCTGCCTGGTTTGCAATCTTTTTTCTTTCCTACTTTCAATATTAGTTTTATTCCTGTTCTAGACTCAATGTGCTATAAAATGAAATAATTATATTTTATCATTCATGATTTACGTTACGCCACAGGGCGTTTGTGCACGGCCTGATGTGACAGTGCAAGGACGAAGAAGGAGTGTGTGATTCTTGCGCGTGCATCACGGTGTATGACAATAAGCGGAGCCTCGCATGTTAAGTTCGCACAGGTCCTCGCACCCCCTCTGCGATGGCTCTGCCTTTCAGGTCAGGAGAACAATCAAACCAAGTTCGCTGTAGTAATGGTGCGGTAACAAACGGAGCGAGCCTTGGTGTGCAGAGTGCTCTCCGTACTTCATTGCTAGCAATCATTACGGTGATTTTGACGTTGATTACTTGCCCTTTCGATCTCGGCAGGAAGTGCCGCTTATTTCATATGATTAGACTCAGAAAGAGAACAAAGGTAGGTGACGTCAGTGGAGGATGACATAGGTTTCATCGAAGAGGAGGGAGAGAAAAGGACCAGGTTGTAAAAAGCACAGAGGAAATGGTGGGAACATTTGAGAAAAGTGGTGTAATTAGCGCTGTTTGAATCCCGTTACCTACAATTATCTATAATTGACAATATTGATTACAATATGCACGATTACTTCAAGTTCACAAAATGTCCGTTTATCAATAGCGGTTTTAAATGCCTTGTTTCGGATCCTAAGACATCAAGACAGACAAACAGATGGACAGACACACTCACAGACCTTCAAAACAGAACTGCGAGCCACAGCATGCGTCTGACCAAACAGACAGGACACCACAGCCAGCTGGATGTTTACTTGCCCTCCTAATCATCTCCATGGTATCCATCTCGGCGGGGGGGGGGGGGGGGGGGGGGGGGGGGGGGGGGGGGGGAGTCTTCTGAGAGCAGCTGAGACAGGAAGCGACGCTTTGACCTTCAGCTCCAACCCCCCACCGTGTCCAAGAGGTCAGAGGTCGGAGGTCACAGGGGCCCGTGGGGGTTGGCTGCTACCTCCCAGGGGTTAGGGTTAGGGTTAGGATACGGCGAAGTGAAGCTGGCTGTGTACCCCCATACCTTCTCTGTGGAAAACAGCCGTGGTAGGACACACCAGTGTACAAGTGTGTGTATAGAAGTATATGTGTACTGCACGTGTGTGTGTTGTACGTGTGTATACGTGTGTGTTGGCATTGTCTATTCACAGTAGGTGTGTGTGCAATATGGATGCCTGCTTTTTCACAAACTTAATCATATATTGAGTGTTCCCTTTTGGGGCGAACACCATATTCATTAAAAGTATTCAATAGGATGTATGGGCAGATCTAATGTCAAGACTCAAGATAAAGAACATCAAACAGCCCTCTCTAAAGAACCAGCATAACTGTTTTTAGATAACCATCTCATCAGCCTCAGCCTCTAAACCAATTAGCTTTGCTGGAGGATTAGCATTCTGATGATATCAGATGAGATGGAGGAAATAAAGCAGCTATGCTTCTTGGAGCTTTGTTTCCCTGAATGCATCAGGTCTTGTGTGATGTGGATGACAGACAGACAAGGCTGAAGCTCCTCTCCTGTCTTCTGATCTTCGGTTTAGTTCTGCTCTGCCATCGAGGACGTTCCCTTCGGTGCCTCTTCCCCCCTCCACCCGACCTCTGCTCATGTATATTTGATTAGCCAGCAACACCCCATTGGTCTGCATTAGGTAATCGAGTGGCCTGATTTGCATATCTCTCATCTGCTGGTCCCATGGCTTGTTAGCAGACTTCTGCACATGCACACCTGTGTAATGAGTGTGTGCACCCACTCTATGGTTTCCTGCTAGTGCAAACACACCTGAGGGCAGAGCCAGAGGAGAGAGGCGCTTTACATGGTTTTCTATTCTTTATCCATGTCCTTAGTCTATATCCAGAGTTTATATCCAGAGAGAGAGAGACAGAGAGACAGAGAGACAGAGAGACAGAGAGAGAGAGATACACCAGAGATATCATCTGGCCAGCCACAACGCTTTTATAAACATCTCTCTCCGAGAGAGAGCAGGAAGGAGAGAAGAGGAAAAGCTGATGTCCTGAATCTCCTCTTTGTCATTATGATAAATATGCATCACTGCAGCCTCAGATTAGGAAGTCAGCGAGGTAAAGCACATTTAAAAACAATCATTGTTGCTCAAATTGCCGTCCAATCAGCTAAGGTAGAATACGGCTCTAAAACAACTAACATTAATCACAAGGACACATGCACAGACATATAGTACATATACGATATAACATTTCGAGGTATGTGTAGTATCATAGGCTAGGCAGAATGTGTGCGTCTTCAGATGTGATTTAGAAACATCCACTGTGGGAGAGGATCTAATGTGGAGCTGAAGACAATTCCAGGCATGAGACTGCAAGTGAGAAGGCACCAATCACCCTTAGATTGGGAGCCTCCGAGCTTCCTTGATCATTCATGCACACGCTCTGTTAGAGCAACGACAATTTGATTGTCAACAAGAGGTTTCACACCCCGCTCGGAGCACGCGTCAGCTCGCTGGAAATCATTAATTCATACCCATCACAACATGTGGCCCCCCCCCCCCCCCGGGTCCCTCAAACAGCTGCAGAGAAAAGAAGTGTGGTTCCAAGTGTGGACTACAGAAGACAGGGGAGAGAAGAGAGGGGAGAGAAGAGAGAGAGGAGAGAAGAGAGAGAGAGAGAGGGGAGAGAGGAGAGGGGAGAGAAGAGAGGGGAGGGTGGGTGGGTGGACTGTAGATCTGTCAGTTGGTGGCTTTTAACACGTAAAAAAGAAGATGAGATGAGTGCCCTGAAAAGGAATGTGTGTGTGTGTGTATAAACGTTATACATACTGCATAAATATTTGTTCTTGTGAGAGTAATCAAGAAGGTAGGTCCAACTCTTTCTTACCTCTGCCAGCAAAGTTCTGGAAAAGGAAAGTTTACCTAATGATGCCACCTGAACCAAATTTTACACGGAGGAGAGAGAAAAAGTAAAGAAGGAATGTGCCAGGAGCAAGAGAAAAATGATGAGGGAGAGTGAGTGACGGAGAGAGATGTTTATAAAAGCGTTGTCGCTGACCAGATGATATCTCTGGGGTTTCTCTCTCTCTGTCTCTCTCTCTATGTCTCTCCCTGTCTCTGTCTCTCTCTCTCTCTCTCTCTCTCTCTCTCTCTCTCTCTCTGTCTCTCTCTCTGTCTCCCTCTCTTTCTCTCTGTCTCTCTCTCTTTCTCTCTGTCTCTCTGTTTCTCTCTCTGTGTGTGTGTCTCTCTCTCTTTCTGTCTCTCTGTCTCTCTGTCTCTCTCTCTCTCAGACTAATGTAAGGATTGACCTTCAACATGACACCCTTCGTTAAGCCAATCCCTCGCTCCCTCTCACACGGCCACTTATCCTCTCCTCTGCCTCCTTCTCACCTCCTTCTCACCTCCTTGACTCCATCTACTCCCCCTGGCACCTTGGAGGCCTGTCCTCAGGACTGTGTTAGCTCGACAAGGGTCTTCACTCTGTCTCTCCACCGGCAACCGGGCCAGGCCGGACTGGAGACTCCTCCTCTGAGAGAGAGAGAGAGAGAGAGAGAGAGAGAGAGAGAGAGAGAGAGGGGGGGGGGGGGGGGGAGGGAGGGAGGGAGTGAGAGAGAGAGAGAGAGAGAGAGAGAGAGAGAGAGAGCGAGAGCTGTGAAATGCTCAAATTGACCACTAACACATTTTCCTCCTCCCTCCTCTCCATCCGCCCCTCTCACGTCCTAAAGGGGGGGTCCATTCAGCCAGTGTTTTCTCTCTTCATTTCCTCACTCCTTATCTCCTGTCCGCCCTCATCAGACTCCTGACACTCGTCCAGTCTGGCCTCCTGTAACAGAATGTACTGGTTATCAGTAAAGACAGAGTCCCATGTGTATGGAATTGGATTTCCAGTTATGTGCTGTGGATTCTGAGAATGTCAGTCCAGTCAGAGGAGGAAAGAGGAAAGAGAGAGAGCATGAGCGAGCAAGAGAGAGAGCGAGGGAGGGGGAGACAGGGTGGGGAAGAGAGAGGGAGATCAAGAGATAGATGAAGGTCACAGGAGAAAGTAATAAGGTGACCAGATCCAGACAAAGTTTTGCTGAGCCAATCTTGCTCTCCCTAACGATGGCATCTTAGTGTTCTGTGTTAGTGAGCTGCAGCTCCTGGGCCCAAGGTGGGCAGTGAGGGAGGCGAACTGATAAATAGACGTCAAGTCAGTCCAAGGGAAAAAGGTACACCAGTCTAGGCTGATAAAGGTTCATGTTCAACTCGTTGCCTAATGGCAGAGAGATGTGTATTGGTCCTTTTGGAAATTCATCATGTGCCATGCAGAAATTGTCTGACAGACAACTACCAACAGAAACAATGAGAACATTGGATTCAGGTGGCTGAGCGGTAAGGGAATCGGGCTAGTAATCTGAAGGTTGCCAGTTCCATGTACCAACATGATGTTGTGTCCTTGGGCAAGGCACTTCACCCTACTTGCCTCGGGGGAATGTCCCTGTACTTGCTGTAAATCGCTCTGGATTAGAGCGTCTGCTAAATGTAACCGTACAGAACAGCGACACATCAAACGACAAAGGAGCAGCGTGACTTAATCCCAGAGCAACACGCAACAAATCACCAAAGTGTCCTACTAAGGTCGTGCATCCTCACACATAGAAGTTCAGTTATTTTAGTTTCACCGTTTGTTCAGCAGTTAGGCATTACAGTTTAGGCACAAATCAACTGCGAAACACAAATCAACTGCGGTTAGTTTAAAGGAATGGCGCCCTACCATGGCAACCGCTCGGGTGCGCTAAATAAGGGATGTGATAGGCAACATCCGTCTTAATCGCCCGCAATGTCCTAATCACCAAAAACTCGGTAGGCAAATAATATCTAATACTAAAATATATATGCCCTTTCAAAACTTCAGGTTAACCCTCCACGTGAGGTTATGGTCAGGATGGTCATTAAAATCAATCAATAACAAATTGCCAACGAACATGTCGAAAATGACTCCCTGGGGATACAAATGAGGATTAGCAAAGAAAACAGTGGCCTACACAATTTCAGTTTTTGAGTTTTGAAGTTTGGAGACAACATGAGTGCGTGCGCAGGAACACCTGTGTGGGTGTGTGTGAGTGTGTGTGTGTGTCACGCTCGTGCGTATGGGGCAAGGAGGTTATATATACACCGTGCGCAAGGGGCAGAAATGTGCGTAGCATGCGCTCTCAAACTGCTTGGCACTGAAGGTTATTCAGAGCACTCATACAATCTCTCTCCATTCGCTAGACAGTTGGAATACATCCGAAGACCTGAAATGGAGAAGGCTATCTGAGGGGAAGACTTCAACCACTGAGACCTGGAAGACACGGGGCATGGAACCGTGTAACACACAGATTATTATATTAAAAACGAAAAATGTGAATGCTGTGTTTTTTTTTGTTTTGAATACTTTTGTCGATAGATCATTTATAAGAAGTTTTATTTTAATATTCACCCGCTCACAAAAACTAGAAACTAATCTGGGAATGCATTGAAGATGGACCCTCTTTTTAATATCACAGTCGTTTACAGTTTACTAAACGAGCCCAACATCTCTGCTAACCAGACGGACAACTACAACCAGTTCGTTCAGCCTGTCTGGCAAATCGGGCTGTGGGCCATCGCTTACTGCAGCATCGTCGCCGTGTCAGTGGTCGGTAACTTGGTGGTCATCTGGATTATTCTCGCGCACAAACGCATGAGGACCGTTACCAACTATTTCCTGGTAAATAAAACGTTTTGCCTGTTTGCGTAGTCTTCAAAATATGTTGATAGAATTTACATTTATTTATTTAGAATTGTAGGTATTTGAATGAATAAATCAGAAGTCTGGTTAACCCTGTAAGACCCCTTGTTGTAATATTACAACGTCACCCCCTTAGCTCTCCAAAAAACACATTTTCAAAAAAAATGTTTTTGAAAGACCACATTTTCATAGCCATTGGGTGTTATTGTATTGCCTTGCAATGCCAATGGATACTAAATGTGTATATGGATATGGCTATAAGGCCATGAACTCATTCCACCAGCCAACTTTCCTGGAAGCGAATCTCCTTGTTTCATTTGACTGGATATGTCAACATTGAAGTAAGTAAATTCTATTTTTTTTAAATGGGTGATTGTTAGAATGTGCAGTTTATGTAAATACTAAGTTATTGTGGAATTCATGCATCACATTTTATTTTCAGCTTGTTTTGTCTTTGTTGTAATTTTACAACGTTTGGTCAAAATTGTAGTTAAAATAGCAATTGCAACTTGCACATTACATGGAGACATTACACTTCTCGAATGTTCAGATACAGGATAAATACCCACAGAAATATAATGTTTTTGATGATTCACACTTTACAAATGGGTATTTGTTATAATTTTCAGTTTAGACCAGATTTGAAGATTCCTAAACCAATGTTATTTCTATGTTAGCAGAGAAATATAGTCAACTGTTTTTTTAAATCTGGACTTTGCCCAAATATCTGCTTGTTGCACAAGGCAAATACTGTTTGGGGAATGCTTTGGAGGATGGTTGTACAGGGAAAAGTGTAAATGTTTTGGAATGCGGGGGTTGCATGTATCAGGGTGCATTGTTCAGGGACAGGTGTCCCTGAACATGTAAGAGGTCTGAGGGGTTGTATCTTCCTTCTAGATTTTTAAGTAGAGAGCACAGACAGTATTGTGTGCCTTCAGTGGAATGTATTGCATGAATACGATTCATTTGCATTGGAATTAGGTATACTTGAACATACTCTAACTATGATTTCCATTTCAGAATGACACCAGCAAGGAGAGTTTACTTCAGTGTGCATGATGTCATTGATGCTATCCAAAATGGAGAAAGTGATGTTGAAAGGGAATCAGACACCAGTGATTCGAGTGATGAGGAGGTGGTTGAAAATGTTGAGGAAGTGGAAAAAGAGATTCAGAGACCCACTGATTGTCCAACTGATGATGATGATGGTAAGGACATCAAGCAAACCAACACAAGACAAGACAACCAAACCACAACATATGCGCTGTCAAGTGGTATGACAACAGGGCAGTCACACTTGTGTCATCCTTTGCTGGCATTGATCCTGTGCAAAAGATTCAACGCTCGAACAAAAATAAATCCTACATTGCTCATATTGTGGGTGCATACAACAAATACATGAGCAGTGTGGATTTGCTGAACTCATTTGGAGCCAAATACAAGTTCCTCATGAAATTGTGCCGCTAACACATTTACACCTTCAGGCACACTATTATCATTGCTGTGATCAACGCCTGGTTCCTCTACAAACGGGACTTCAAAGCTCTCAATATTCCAGAGAAAAAGATGTTGAACAGGAGACTGTTTCAGGCGCAACTAGCTTCCTCTCTCATCCTGACAAACACAGCAGTCAACACACCAAGGAGAGGGCGGCCATCTTCAGTCAGTGGGAGCCCTGTGACGTCGATAACTGTGACACCTCAGAGAGCTGTGACTGCTCAGAAGAGACCATCCTCAGGTAATGGGGGTCCACCAAATGGGATCCCAGCCAAGAGGGCATGTGGACCACCAACGGATGTGCGTAGGGACAGGGTCGCACATCTCCTGGTGAAGACAACGAGAGGACACTGCAGAAAAGGATATTCTAATAACCTCTGCAGAAAGTGCAATCTCCATCTCTGCTTTTCAGAGGATAGGAACTGCTTTTGGAACTACCATTGCATGTGAACAATGGACACTGGGGTCCTTGAAGTTTAATTCCGTTTTGAATCATATTTGTCAAGTTTATATATTTTTTTATAAATTCTGATTAATCAAAATATGATTGTTGGGTGATTATTATTAAATGATATGTAATGTTATAATGCTATGTAAGCAAACCACACTCCAAATTAACCATTAGTTGTTTGTGTATTTGTTCTGACAGGTTGAGAGCAAATGCTAAAATTCTGCTCCCATTTAGGCCCAACGTTGCAATGTTACGTTTCGCTAAAAACGTACATTTTTTTTTTTTTTTATTAATCCTTCATTATCTGCATCAGAAGACTCTTACAACATCATCTGACAAACTTTTTTATTTTTAAATATAATTTTTAGGTTTGGGTCTTACAGGGTTTAAATTGATAAGGGTTCAAACTGTTGATGACACTATATGGCACAAGTAGAGTTCGGCGCTGGCCCCATCCATCTCATAGTTTAGTTAGATGACCAGTGCCCAGGTAAGACCAGTTAAGGTTAGGCTACTTTGGTCCAGTATAGTGTCGCTGTGTGACTTGCTCAAAATGAACGAATGTGAGAAAGGTATTGTAGCTGAAGAGCAAATGTAACTCAAATCGCCTAGACCCCTTGCGACTAACGTAGGCTTCGGCTGATTGGACAAGACGGACGCCAACATGGCGTACACACAATCTACAACAACAAATCTTTTTTTTTGTTTGCACTTTAGGTCAACCTGGCATTCGCTGAGGCCTCAATGTCGGCTTTCAACACAGTGATCAACTTTGCATACGCTGTCCATAACGAATGGTACTTTGGGTCAGTCTACTGTCGCTTTCATAACTTCTTCCCCATAGCGGCGGTCTTTGCCAGCATCTACTCCATGACGGCCATCGCGCTGGATAGGTGAGTTGCAACATCACGAAACGAGCAACATCGAGCACCACTCACACCTCTCAAATCTTGCAAAAATGTCGAGCAAACGCCAGCTGTGCCACTCAACTCGAGTGGGCACTGTACGTGCGTGCAACGTGATGTCAGTGTGACAGTCTTGTGAGGTATGTTAGTTTCGTGTTATATGAAAATGAAATGAAAATAAAAGGTTCTCAGTTTCAGGGAGCTGTGGGAATTGGATAAGTGGGAGAAAAAAAATCAATCCCATAAGGGCGGGGTTTAAAAGAGCGAGCTCCTCCATTAAATTGGAAAACAAAACCAAGGTGCCGCTTTGCACGACACACAATCCCCTGCGCTTTCAGAAACAATTTAAACAAATGCACCTAACTTATGGGAATTGGCGAGGCCAACTGGCATTAGCTTTGCATGATTAGCTTTAATTCGGAGAGATACGAAAATCTAAACAGACACGTCAGCACAGCAGCTGATATTAAGCCCCTAGACAGAAAGCTAGTACTTGTTAAAGCTCTCCCCGGATAAGACCCTTGCAAGGCACTACACAAATGCAGGCAATCAATTATGCCTGTCTCTCTCCTCCAACTCTAGACTTCAGATGCTGGCTTTAAACTCAAGATGGTAATTGAAAATTAAACTTGGCCAGTGGAATGGAAAAATAATCAGGTTCCCAACAGAATCCCTGCTGTGTGTGTGTGTGGCAGGTTGAGAGAGATGGAGATGTGTGAGAATGCGTTGTTTATATCCATGTGAAGGTGCCCGTGTATTGCGCTGTCTTGTCCCAAGAATTTCAGTGCCCAGTTTGACCTTGTGTTGTTCTGTGCACCTGACAGTAAAGCTTGGAAGTGCCTCGTTTGTGGGTGTGTTCAGGTACATGGCTATCATCCATCCCCTGCAGCAGAGATTGTCCTCCACACAGACCCGCGTGGTGATCGGCGTGATCTGGCTGCTGGCCCTGCTCCTGGCCTTCCCTCAGTACTACTACTCCTCCACGGCTGTGCTGCCTGGCCGAACCGTCTGCTACATAGACTGGCCTGAGTACAGCTCCCTCGACTTCCAGAAGATGTGAGTACTCACACTTAAGGAAGTGCTGCGTTTGTGCACCCCGCGTGCGATCGTAGGACGTCAGCTGGTTTGTGTTGGCCTCCCTCCCTGCCTCGTCTCTATTCCGGGGGGTGAACGCTACTGGAATAGCTAATTACACATCATGTGTTGATGAAAATGAAGTCGTATTTTTCGGGGGGTTGGCAGCTGAGCCGCCAAACCCACTTCCTCTCTCCCACCCTCTGCTGTCGTGCCCAATCCCAGCCTGCGTCCCTAGCTGCTCTCTCCCGATTTGATTGAGACGATAAACAACACTGAGATCCGTGTGTGTGTAGGGGAAGGGGTATGCGTGTGTGTAGAAGGAGGTGTGATTGTGTGTGTCTGTCTGTCTGTCAGAGGAGGTGTGTGTGTGTGTGTGTGTAGGAGGAGGTGTGATTGTGTGTGTCTGTCTGTCTGAGGAGGTGTGTGTGTGTGTAGGAAGAGGTATGTGTGTGTTTCTAGAAGGAGAGGGTTTGGGGGTTTTAGAGGAGCCTTGGGGGGGGGTCAGCTAGGGAGATGTTCCAGATGGTAGAGCTGAAGTATCCTACATATCCAGCTGATGTGGAGAAGATCCCTGAGGGGATGAGAGAGTGTCTGCCTGTCTCCTCTCCCCACCTCACCCCTCCTCACCCCTCTTCTCCCTGTGGAGAAGATCCCTGAGGGGATGAGAGAGTGTCTGCCTGTCTCCTCTCCCCACCTCACCCCTCCTCACCCCTCTTCTCCCCTCCTCTCCCCTTCTCATCATGTCTGCGAACCGATTCGAGAATTCGTAGGTGGAGCTGGTGTGAATTAAACTCCCCCCCCCCCAGAAATGAAAAAACGTCCTTTGTTACTGTGGGCGCTGACATCGTTGTCTTTCCGCTGCAGCTACTATGTCTGCGAGGTTCTTCTGATCTACTTCCTGCCCCTGTGCATTATGGGATGTGCATATCTGGTAGTGGGCGTGACCCTGTGGGCCGGTCAGATCCCTGGGGATTCCTCAGACCGCTACAGAGAGCAGCTCACAGCCAAACGCAAGGTACCACACACACACACACTCACACACACACATGTAGACGCACACACTCACACACACACACACACACACATGTACACACACACGTTACTACTTGTACCGTGTGCTTCTCCGTGCCCTCTGCCAGGTGGTGAAGATGATGATCGTGGTGGTGTGTACGTTTGCCGTGTGCTGGCTGCCCTTCCACGTATACTTCCTGGTGCACCAGTTCTTCCCCGAGATGTTTGAGGAGCGCTACATCCAGCAGGTGTACCTGGCCATCATGTGGCTGGCCATGAGCTCCACCATGTACAACCCCATTATCTACTGCTGCCTCAATGACAGGTGACACTGCCTGTCTGTCTACCTGTCTACCTGTCTACCTGTCTACCTGCCTGTCTATCTGTACGTCGACCCATTGGCTTACCTGTCTGTCCGTTTATTTTCTCTCTCTCTCTCTCTCTCTCTCTCTCTCTCTCTCTCTCTCTCTCTCTCTCTCTCTCTCTCTCTCTCTGTCTCTCTCTGTCTCTCTCTGTCTCTCTCTCTGTCTCTCTTCCAGATTCAGGGCAGGGTTCCAGCAGATGTTCTGCTGCTGTCCGTGTGTCTCTGCCAGCTCGTATGAGGGACTGGAGCTCAAATCTACCCGCTACCTACAGACCCAGGTTCGTCTGCTGTATGTGTGTTTGTACACGTGAGGTACGTAAGTGAGAGAGAGTGAGAGAGAGAGACAATGAAACCCCTTCTACCTTGTGGTCCCAGGTCAGTGTATACCGGGCAAGCCGGATGGAGACCAGCGTGTCCACCGTTATCCAGCCCACAGACCTGGACCATTTTAGGGCCGAACAGCCAGCCGGCACCCCTCTCACCCTCCAGGCCTCGGAGCCCACCTCAAATGGCTCCTCCCAGTCTACCAAACACAACTTGGAGGAATCGCGTTCAAGTGCAAGCCTCGTGTATTAAGAGACTGGCTCTGGGTCCAACCTGGATGGGACAAGTTCAGATATCGATTGAGACTCACTGATCTGTCCCCCCTGCCTCGTCGACAGCTCCACGTGTGCTCTGTACACTTCCAACCCAATTCTCCCGAATTCCAGAACTTTAGATACCTTGACTCTCCACTGCCCTTAGCAACAGAAATATCTCAGTGTCCAGTTACTAGGTTACAACTGTGGGCTGTGTGTGTGTATAGGGGCAGTGTATGTGTGTGTGTATAGGGGCAGTGTGTGTGTGTGTGTTGGGTTAGCAGCAGCTGTTTAGCAGGATTACCCCTGCCCCTGACAATGTGTGGAGCGTTACTCTGTGCACCAGGCCAGGGCACGAGGGCATCTATAAACAGAACAGATGAGAGACAGAGAGGGAGAGAAGGAGAGGAAAAGAGGTGCGAGAGTGGGGAGAGTGAGGGGGAGAATGGGGGGGGCAGGGGGGGAAGGGGGAACGAGAGACGCTTTTCCTCCGGTTCCTCTGTTCCATACAGTCCTCAGCTAATCTGTCCACACAGAGTAACAACAAGAAAACACACACACCAGGGAGCCAATGGAGCGCTGTTCTAGACACCAGCTGCTTGAAATTAGGCCCAGACTAAATTAGCATGCGTTTAACGTACGTGGGGGTGTTCGTTAGTGACCCATAGGTTTGTATGTGCATCATGTGAGCCTGACAAACTTTGCTTTACATGAAGTAGAGCCAAACATGTGCATTAATGGCTCGTTGGAGCTGTGAAAGAGATGAGCGAAGGAATATTATTCATCGAAGCTGTCGGTCGTGTATGTAGCCATATTGGCATGTTTATGCATGAGTGTGTATGTTATAATGTTTATGTTAGTGTGTGTACTTGCATCCACATCCACATACTGCCAGATGTCGAGGCTGAGATGGTTGCCAGAGTTCCTCACAGACGCGTAGACCAGGTAGACCAGGTGTGATACACAGGGTATTAACCCAGTGGCCAGGTGTGTGTGTGTGTGTGTAAGGTGTGTGTGTGTGAGGTTGTTTTGATCATGCTCGGGCTCCCTGTCACACACCTGATTGAACAGCCACCAGCTGCTGCCCCCTGGAGGTGAGTGTGCACACACACACAGACACACACACAGAGACCCATACACACACACACACAGAGACCCATACACACACACACACAGAGACCAATACACACACAGAGACCCATACACACACAAACACACACAGAGACCAACACACACACAGTCACACACAGAGACCCATACACACGCACACAGTCACACACAGAGACCAACACACACACAGTCACACACAGAGACCCATACACACGCACACACAGTCACACACAGAGACCCATACACACACACACACAGAGACCAATACACACACAGTCACACACAGAGACCAACACTCTCACATACCCTTTCACACTTGGACACACAGCCAGGCTTCAGACAAGATGGAGGAAATGGACCATCACAAGTGTTGTTAATGGTTGTTGAAATGTAATGTTATTATCAGTATTTGTGTTAACATGTGCTATATGAACAGTGTGTGAATATTTGTATAGTAGTGTCTTATTTAATGATCCACACACTATATGCATAATTGAACTGACTACATGGGAACATCCCTGTCTTTTACATACTGGACTAACGTATGTGTTTGGGGCTTCTGTTGTCTTTTGTGAGTGCTGACATGAGCTGAGAATGCAGATCATATATGAAATGAATGTTTTTCTGATTCAAAAAATAGTCAGTTGGTCTGGATCGAATCTGCGTTGCGAACTTCAGGAGGAAGGTAGACAGTGTCAAGTTGTCACTTGTTATAAACGTGTCAGTCCAACTTGTGTTGACAGTTGGTGAACAGCGACACACACGACTGGTTCTCTAAAGAGCTGCCTGATTTGACACAGGATCTTTTTTGCTGAAATCCTGAAATTTTGTGCTAGGGAGTCAGGTGGCTGAGTGGTGGGGAATCAGGCTAGTAATCTGAAGGTCGCCAGTTCGATTCCCGGCTGAGCCAAATGACGTTGTGTCCTTGGGCAAGGCACTTCACCCTACTTGCCTCGGGGGAATGTCCCTGTACTTACTGTAAGTCGCTCTGGATAAGAGTGTCTGCTAAATGGCTAAATGTAAATGTAAATCCAAATATTACATTGTTCACAGGCCATTTAACGTACAATCTTCTTAATGTGACGGAAGGAGAAGCGAGTGACAGCTAAAGAGAGATAGTGAAGAAGTGTAATGAAGAGACTGTGTGACAGAAAGAAAGGAGAGAGGTGGAAGATTGCATCAGGGTTACATTCACTTCAGAGCTACCTTCTTTAATTGTATGGGAGTCCTTGCACCATGGTCTATTACTTATACTTCCGCTGACTTCTCTAAGCACCTGGGCTACATTTGATGTTTGTTTTTCGTCATCATGAACCGAGGAAGGGACATTGCAGCCTTTTTTGCCCCAGTAAATAAAAAAAGTTAGAGACACATATCAAGGTATTGAGAGATGAGGAGCTGGAAGAGGGAGAGCCAGAGCATTGTGTATGATTTTAATGTAAAGCAAAATTAAAGTATTTAACGTTTAAATATAATTTGTTTCCTTTCTTAAAGTGCCACTCTGATTAAACAATGGCCCCGCAGTAGAATGTGTCTAGAACCGCCACTGGATGTCGTGCGAACGTCTCAGCTTCGAACCGTTTCCCTGTTCTCGGGACTAGCAGGCGAAACCTGCTTCATTGCGTTTGTTTGATGTTGTCAATAAGACTGTCATCTCGGGTGCACTTCAAGAGGGAGATTGACTTGGGTTCAGGCAGAGGGCAAGACGCACTGCTGTATGAAAAGAGGCGTCACGGTAGGCAAACCTTAACGTGAAGAGAGACTGACAGTTTTGTCTGAAGCCGTTTTGACTGTCAAACATACACCTACGTTGTATTAAACTGGCGCCATCTAGTGGCAAAACAGCCAGACATGCTTAGATATTTTCACGTTTAAATGAAGACAACCTGTTCACAAGACTGAACAGTCTGTTGACCTCTGGGCTGTCCCACCTAGCAGCAGCATAACTACGGTTGGAGTAGCTAGTTTCGGTACACATGTGTTTTGCCTTTTCACAGAACTGCATATTCTTTTACAAAGGAACTATCAATACTGCACTGAACTAAGATCGCCTTTCCTGCACATGCTCACTGGTATCTTCTGTAAGAGGACAGCCCTGATTGGACGGGAGGGGGGGGGGGGGGGGGGGGGGGGGGCTGCCCCTGAGGAAAAGAGCAGCATCACATCCATACAGTTCTCTTTAGATGAGGTCACTAATAAGACTGTAGAAAAATCTAGAAAAACTTCTGGAGAGAGAGGAGCAAATGCGTAACCTTACCAACCTGGGAGAGGAATTGGAAATCTCAATCAGCAACACGGTCTTATATAACATCACACCTACCTCACTTGTACAAAATGATAACTCAAACCCACCTCGGAATTACTCAAGAGCACAGGAATTTGAAGCTTGCACAAACTGCCCTGATAACTCTGATAACTCTACATTCAACGACAGGGGTGACCCGTCTCTGACACTAATCAGAAACAGATGGGTCAACATGTGAACATTATGCAATATGACGCGTGATCCCTCTCTCCTATGGCTCACTTCTCCCTGCTGGTGAAGCACATTATGGTCAGGTCTGGTGACAGAAGCAGAAGAAACTCAAGATGGTGGTTGCCAGTATCACCAGTGTAATCACGATTGTTGTCATCATTGACTTGAGTGATCAATGGCTTCTTGCCAACCAAACTGACTGTCTTCTGCCCAGGTTGTGATCACAGAGCCTGTGGGATCAGAAGTCCGCAGAATTTGATCCTTGTGCATCTTTATACAAGATGTAAATAGACCCAGAGAAATTACTAAATGCATGTATTTACAAAGATTTTTATTAATCATCTTAAACTTTAATCATGTGGACGTATCGCATTACATTCATATCTCAGATCAGTTGTCAGAAACGCCAGAAATGCCTGCAAGACACTTGCCCCTTGTAAAACACATTTAAATGTAGTGCGTCTATGAAAATTACACTGGTCAAAGATACAAAAAATTCCCTCATACTTAGTTTACACCAGATCTGCATGGATTCAGTGTGTTCTAGAAATGATGGTATAAAAATGACTAGCAGGGAACATGCATCACTACTGTATACCAGGCAGATGAAGGTCTGAGATGCATTTGACCATAACTCCATTGTAAAGGCACATAGGTGGACTAGTACAAAATCCCAATATTAAACTATGGCAGAAATACAGTCCTTTTTCTGATTAAACATTATTTTGAACACTGCATAAATATCCGGCAACTCAATACTTGGTCTGATTGCAACCAAAACCCCAAACCAACACTAATTAAAATTACAACAAACATTAAACATTTCTCTGTGTGGCTAACCCAATAGAAAACCATTCAAAAGTGCCAAACCTCCCACAAACCACTAGAATATTCCATCCCCTCAGTGACATAATATGCAAGTGGCTCCTCATTGGCTAGTTGGACACCAGCTGGTAGATTCCGACTAGTTCGGAGCAGAACAGTGTTCCCAAGCTAGAACCACTACCCTTGGAATACAGTTCCGTGTTCTCAGTCTGAAGTTCCATTGCTTTCTATACACAAGTAGGAAGGAGTCCGACATCCTCCAACCTCAAATCTAGAAGAACAGACCCAGGTGGGTGGTGTGTATGAGGTCAGGAAGAATGTTTCAGTGGTACGAGTTGAAGTCCCTTTTGTAAAAAGGCACCATCTTTGTTTTCATGCGTGTGGGCGTGTACGAGCGTGGCGTTGGTCTCAGTCCACCCCACCCTGTAGGAGAGGGGTCTTTTCGCTGGGTGAAGTGTCTACACTGGCATCCAGGAGTGTCTCACATGCTTTGATCTGTCAGAATTAGGAGAGAGAACCCATAAGGAACAGCAGGGGCGGAATCTCATCCAGTCAGGAGAAATGACAAAGTTATTACAGGAAGTTACTGGTGAGGTGGGAAAAAGGTACATGGTCATCCCAAACAAGCTGAAAACAAATCTTCCACAGAACAGTCATGGAGGACAAGTCTCCCTCTGAAGAGTCTCTGCCCGGTCTTGACGACAACAAAAAGACTGATAAGTTGAGAAACTAAAGTAATCAAGCAAAGCTGTTAAACGTTTACATGAGACCTCATAGGGAACAGACAAGGCCAAACCACAGAGTAGGTGTGTGGCAGTTGAGATGCTCAACACCGCTGTCACGAGTCACACATTCAAACCACTGCACACACCCAAATTGAACAGTTGCACGTGAGATGGAGAATCCTTGTAGCCTGTGTGACATCAGTTTATGCAGAGACTCCCATGAAAACAGTCATTCCTCACCCGGTGACAACGATTAGGCAGGGAATTGGAGGACAGGTTGATGGGAGGCCATTTATTGATGCAAGAGTGTCAAGTAAAAAATGTGTTTTATCCAAAAACCGCAATATCTATCCAGAATTTATCTCCAAACTTAAGGATCAGTTAACCAAGTTAAGACGGTCTCAGCTGAAAGGCTCAGTATAATATTTTTTTTTATGGTATCAAATGGACACCCAAACTGCAAATCGAGTGAATCCATTAAGCTGTTTTGTAGATGGAGGAAAAGGGATCCCAGCCCCATGTGCTTGTGTGTACTTACACCCACCTGTGTCTTTCATGATAAATTTGTCCTTCTGTGTTTCATGGGCGCCTTTGGAATTTACAGTGTCTTTATCGGTTGCCTGGAAGATAACCAGAGATCAACCAATGGGAGAAGCCACAGATAATCAGAGGGTGATTGGAGTCGTGTAGGGTCAGGGTTGGTTTAGGCTGGTGGCTCATCCTTCAGTCAGGTGCGCGTGTGTGTACATGCAGTGCAAGGTGTTCCGATTTAAATGCTGGATTTCGAGATGGCCATGCGGAGGACACATGCAATTGGTTAAGGGTACACCCCTTATGGACAATCATGACCAATCAAATTGGACTTGGGAATGGGATTGAGTTGATCAGTTTGCCATCCAATCCCAACAGGATATTGCCTCAGGAGGAGACGAGATGAAACCATCACATTTCTGGTAAAAACCAACACTCCCACATCTACTTGGGAATTGATTAGGAACTTAATGGACTGATCATCTTGATTAGATCGTCACAGGGAAGTCACGGATGCTTGCGATGGGCCGCAGCAATCAGGGGAGGGGGCTTCAATTCTAGAGAGCGCTGATCTCCAGACCTCAGGTCTGAACAAACTACCTCAGAATCAACACAGATGGGAATCTGTTCAGGCAAATCATATTCCTCAACACTTCCTGATTTGAAAGATTGAGAGGGGGGAAACGAGGGAGCGGGGCTAGTGACAAACCCCAGGGTTCTGTATAACTGTAGATTCGATTGCTGCCGACTTAACGGTCTGCAAAAGAAGCACATTTGATCCTGAATCCCAGTGGGCACAGAAAGCAGCACATTCGGACTTCACCCCCGTCACGTATACAATAAACCCACTAGATAACAAGTCAAACTATAAGGTGTTGACATTAAATATGTCCTCACATATCAGCTTGCCCCTCCTTCACTGATAAACCCCCCCCATCTTAGCCAATACAAATCTCCAATACCACACTATACATTAACGCATAGATAAAACACTAAAACACACAGTTCTGGACAAAAGCAGTATTTACGCAACCCCTTTAATCACTGCTCTATCGCTTTGAGGACACCTCTCACTGCCCCTTGCGCTTCTGGTAGATACAGAGCAATCACTGCAAGTCAGGAGATCCACTACTGTCCCGAGTGTCCTACTAGGTTTGTGAGCAACTGTCGCAGACGACTGTTAAGGAGGACTGGTTAGTAAATGCATGCGGCACTGTCACAACACAAACCAATGACAGCTTCCGTTCATTCTCTTCTCCCCTCACTTGTTTAGTAGTGGTAATCCGTCCATAGCAAAGCGCATCCAAATGCTGTTACTCTAAACATGCATAAAGGCCTGAGCACACGCATGCACAGTCAAACACAGTCCATGCCGTGTGTAAACAGTCCTACCTTGTGTCCAAGTCCCAGCAGTATAGCTCCGAGGACAGTCACCAGGCCCAGGGCGATGAAGATGTACTGCATGTACTCCATTACTGCTGGTAACACCACCAGGTTAGTGTGGAACGTGTCCAGGATGGGACCATCGATGTATCCACTCTGACAGAGACAGACAGAGATGAGAGAGAGGTTATGGTGGTGTATGATGGGCCAGAGGTGGCTATATTAGAGAGCTAGGTTAGGGCCTGGAATGACATGTCTGTGGTATACATACCTCCTCAAACCAGATCATGGGCATCACCACATCGGAGATCTTCCCCGTCTCCCTGCAGATACAAAAACAGGGTCACACAAACACACCTTTCAAGCAACAGTTCTTGAAATCACGGCAGCCGATAGTGGCGTCTTTGTAAACTTGCGGGAGATTAGATCCAAACAACATCAGGAGCATGGCGAGGGCGAGAGGAAGGTTGAGGGGTGAGGGCTTGGTAGATCAGAGTGGAGGTAGGCTGCCTTACGTGATTCCTGATACAGTCTTCATAAACAAGTTGAGCTGCAGTCGGATGGACACTTTCAGAGGGACGCCCGTCTCCTGAAGAGGGGGGGCGGCACACGGTATACTTCAGGACTCGGACAAGAGTGGCAAAAGGATTCTCTTTTATAAAAAGATATTGCTTGCATGCCCTCCACAAATTTCAAACCACTTGCCTTGAAGCTTGACAAATCACCAGTGTTCAGTAACATGGCTAATACATTTAATAAAAATAAAATAAATAAAAACGGTGTGAGCCACCAGAGTCCCTGCATGTTATACTCTGCCTCAGTGTCATCGTGAGGAGGAAGATGGCTGAATAAAAACCCATTTTATACTTAGTCCATCTATATTGTAGAGAAACGATAATAAATAGGTAAATCGGACGATTAATCAGGGCTACACTGATTACAATCCACACTGGACAAATGTACCTGCCGTCAAGGTTCTTTTCCATCTCAGGTGAGATTGTTTTGGTTGTCAGAAGCTACTCATTTACTGGTGATTAGCTAAGAGTGATTATAGTACTGGTGATAAGCAGTTAGACGTCTAGAGGGTCAGTAGCAACACTTTCAACTGCTGGTTGATTATTTAGACTGATGAAGGCTCAAGCAGAGTATCCAGGCCTAACTGAGGCAGCAGATCTGTGAACTATTGGCTGTGTCTTGTGTTATCCACGCTATGAAACTCCTCACTGACATGTACCAGACTGAAACAATTCAGTAATTGAACATTTGCTTGCCAAAAGAAAAATGGGTCACCATGTTCCCGCAACACATGCCCTGCAATTCTGTTCTGATGGGAGTATTTTTGCTGAAACAAAACATCAGCCCTAACAATTTGATGACGTGTGGCTTGACATGTAGTAAGACAACTTGGCCCCTGCCTCTACATCGTCAAGACAATCTGAGGATAAACTGTTCAGCAGTTGTGGTTCTGGCTTGGCCCACGCTGAGCCTCCATCTTCCCCAGAGAGGACCAGCAGTCTCCTGCAGTGTTTCAGCCCCAGACTGTTAACTCAACTCTGGGGAGGTCTTCCTCCTGGATCGCATTCCTCAAGTCTATAACGCGTAATCCACTCACCTGGGAGTGACGCCTGTATAGACTGCAGGTGTGCATGCAGTAACTTCCAATAACTATAACTCAACTAGCAACAGGCCTGAGCAGTTGGAACAAGTTGTAGAGGGTTTGCCTGCAGCTGAACGGCCCAGAGCCCAGAATTATGGCTAAGATCTTAAAAGTTGATTAGTTTCCCCAACGATCTGGCAAACATGACTGAAGTTATGTAAACATTTTGGCATGGCAGCATAAATCACCGAGGCCTTAGTAGATAGTCAGTAGGGAGCCTTAGTAGGGAGTCAGATGGCTGAGCGGTTAGGGAATCGGGCTAGTAATCAGAAGGTTGCCTGTTTGATTCCCGGCTGTGCAAAATGACATTGTGTCCTTGGGCAAGACACTTCACCCTACTTGGCTCGGGGGAATGTCCCTGTACTTACTGTAACTCGCTCTGGATAAGAGCGTCTGCTAAATGTAAATGTAATGCAAGTATGATGTTCAATGATATTGTACAGTACATGCAGAGCAACCATCAACATGCCACTTGTCTCAAGGGCACAAATGATCAAATCCCACTAGCGTGCATTTCTGGATGAACACCTTAAACAGAATTCCTTCCAGGGCCCAACCCTGAAGGTCCAATCAAAACATTACAGCTTTGTTTCATGGTCAGTTGGTTTGGTGGCCATTCAGTTCATTACACACTTTGAGCCAATCTGATGGATAATGGATTGTAGTTTATCACACCGGACACATTCATCTACCAAAGTGTTTCTAGGAAGTTGCTGTACTTGAATTGACTGGGGGGGGGGGATTTGTGCAAATGTTAAACAGTCAGGTATGCTATGGTCGAATGTTCCCATCCGTCTGTGCATGGTTTAATCTGGAGCACTAAATATTTCCAGGTATCTATCCACCTCAATCCTTTGAACCATGACTGGACAAACTAAAAAACTCAACTCACAGATAAGATCAACAACCTATCTGATAAGGGCCCATGTTTTCGCAAGCAATTTAGATAAGTCGTTAAAAAAAGCCTCATTGCCCTATTTATGAGTGCATAACTCATTTAACCATCACATAATTATAAAAGCATAACTGAACTTGGATGTCCCTGCTGTGCTCGTGGGTTTAGGTGAAGCTCAAGGCCCGTCAGTTACATCATCACAACTTCCAAAAATCTAAGCCAATCGGCATCTGTGAACGGATTCAACTAAATGTTTGTTTCACTAGTCCAAGAGAAAAAGGAATAAATCTGTGCTCGTATGACTCAAGCAATTCCCATCAGGCATTTATAACCCTTACCCAACCAGCTGGTCATTATCCTGAATAACCTCATTGATGCATGTAATCTTCGAAGCTGGACTGACAAACCCAACTAGAATAAGGTATGACAGATCAATGTGATTTCCCCAGGACAGGGCTGGGATGTAGCGAGCAAGTGTGGATGGTTGGTTTGTGTGTGTGTGTGTGTGTGTGTGTGTGTGAGAGAGAGAGCCTCACAGGGTGGATGTCTATGAAGAGGCCATGCTCCTCCTCTGTAGGGTGGAGGCCCTGGACGTAGCTCAGCAGGACAGGGTCAGCGTTGAAGAAGTGAGGATGGGAGATGAACACCGGAGAGTCTGAGAAAGTTACACACATTAGGAAAAGGGACGTTTGGTGTCTGGTTAAAAACACAGACCGCCAATCTTTAGCATTCGCTACTAAAACACTGCTTTGGATAGGTGTCTGCCCATTGAGTCAACTTGCGCTTCATAAATCTTTGTATCGGCTCCACTTGACCAACATTAGATATGAATACAATACAATGTCTATTGTTTGTTGAAAACCCATGATTGGTTACAGAACTCCTTCAACCCTGTGTGTGTGTGTGTGTGTGTACACACTCACTTTGTCTGCAGCTGCTGACGTTGAGGATGCCAGACTGCCGGCAGGGACAGAAGCCTGCGTTGGGAGCATAATCGCTTCCGTTGGCAAACAGGGTTGTGGGGGCCACAAAGCGATACAGGGGGATCCCCTTCATAACCCCAGGACGCTGGTACACCAACTCCATGGACCTCAAATAGGACAGGAGTGAGCAAGTGTGAGTAGTGTAAGAGACAGTTTAAGGAGTGTGCAGATGCGAGTGTGTGTACATTTTGCATTTACATTGAGTCATTTAGCAGACGCTCTTATCCAGAGCGACTTACAGTAAGTACAGGGACATTCCCCCCCGAGGCAAGTAGGGTCAGGTGCCTTGCCCAAGGACACAGCGTCATTTGGCACGGAATCAAACCGGCAACCTTCTGATTACTAGCCCGATTCCCTAACCGCTAAGCCACCCGACTCCCATGTGTACCTGCATGCGTCAGGACTGTAGAAGGGGAGGGTGGACTCTGGGGTCATGAAAGGAGGCCACATCTGTCCTGCTGTGCCGTTGATCATGTTACACTGAGGGGTCTTCCAGTACGGCAGCTGAGCAGGACGACCAGGAAAACACGTCAACGCCACGCAACTTTCCTTATCTACGTCTAAACAACACTCATTAGAAGAGGCCTTTGCCTTCTGTTAAGTCGGCCTCAATGCCTCACCGTTGTTAAACCATTCCATGAATCCACTTTATGGACCTTCCTTATGTCATCTCTGCCAGTGTGAATGGTGAACAGACCCGTGTTGGAGTTGTTAAACTGAGGGAGGGAAATCAGAAACACAGGATGTATACTTTTAGTTTCTACATTGACACGAGACAAGTTAACACCAATCATGGAAAAGCGAGCTTGTAACCCAACACCTGCTTTCACCACCCGCAAGCGAGTGCGAGAGAGATAAGAGAAACTGAAAGAGAAGTCCCTTGTCACTCACCTCAGAGAACAGGCCGAACTTGCCGCTGGAAGGCAGCATTCCCGGAAGCCACTTGTTGAGGAAATCCACCAGCTTGCTGTCGTATCCCCACATCAGCTCACCCACCGGCTTGGACAGGAAGGGCCCTTCGCCGAAGGTCTTGAAGGTGGTGCTGATCATCAGGCGCACAGCGTAAGGCATGTTCTCCATCATGACTGCTGCCCCCTGTTGGTGGGAGGGAGGAGAACAACAAGGTGATTAATGGCACAGAAGAAGCCCATACTGAAAGGGAGGGGGGGTGCATTGGAGAGTATTAACGGAAGGAAAAGTGGAGGACCGGTTGCAGACAGACTCAAGGACACAAGTTACATTTCCTTGCTATGATAAAACGAAAAATAAAAAAATGTAGTCAACACAGAAACAAGATTGACAGAGCTAAAAAAGGGGTCTCACTTTCTCTTTTCAGCAAACAAGAAAATGACAAGGGCTATTCCAAGTTTGAAATGTATTCAACAGAAGCTAGGTATAACAGTTTCAAGGTGTGTTTTGGGTTCTTACCAACACTAACATGTTGGGTATGGTGACCACGTCCGACTCATTCCCCGCAGACATGTCGGGCTCAAAGTAATAGGATCGATACTCCAGATACGACACTGTCTCGTTGGGGTGGAAAGTGATGTTTTGCTTCTGAATACGCTTCCTGAAATGACACAAATCTTGCTTTTAAAATGTTGTCCAATTCTCTAAGCATATATTCCCTCAAGAGTAGGATGGCTGATCTGTGTGGAATGAGAGGGGAATAAATTAAAATGGAAGGGGCGAGGGAGGGAAAGTAGAACAGAACTGGAGAAAAGGAGGAAGGCAGACTAAAGTATTTTCTCATCTAATTTGTTTTCAGCATGTGGCCATGTTGTACAATCGTGAGTCCAAGGGCTTTCGTTAAAATCTCAAGAATCCATGATGTTCTAATCAACTGTAACAATAAGCCCACAGTCAACTCCATACGCCCGCTTCTACGCACACAGCCAAAAATCCAGAACCCTTCTTTTGGATTCCACAGCGTTGACCTACATACAGGCTACTGTATGGACTTTCAGTCAAAACCACCATCAACCCAAAACGAAATGGTACATATTTACATTTAGTCATTTAGCAGACGCCCTTACATATACCATTAGGTTACGGTGCTTGACACAGACCTTTGCCCTCTGAGTTACGACCTGTTTAGAGAACTTCATCAAAAGCACATTTGGAGTTCTTGAAAGCAGTTTAAATTATTTACATTAGCCAGCAACACCCAAATTCCACATGCCAACTTGACATAGCACAGGTCAACAGTTGTTTAAAACATATGCAATTTCTGAAAAGAGATGACCATGTAGCATAAACTATAACTAAACTTGGTAAATGTCGGAAGCCTAGCCAACACAGCTGTAACAGGGAAGACGCTTCTATATTTAACAGGTGCATGTGTACTCAAGTCCAAGCAACAACAATTAGACCAAAACCTTTTGTTGAATTGATTCCTGGTCCGTTGTCGGATGTGAATGTTGGGGATGACAGTTCTTTGCATGAACACACGTGACTCACTGAGCATCTGCAAGTAACCCAACACCAACTGTGTGGCAAGCATGCCCCGTCTGCCCATACTTCCTGTAAACAGCGCTGGGGAAGCAAACAGCTAAACTGTTTTGGCTCTCCAGCTAAAGAGACTGGACATTTCTATTCAGTTCCTCCTTCCACTAGGGTCAGATTTCTCCTAGTGAGTGGATGGTATGTACAGCCCCAGGTTAGGAGTGAGCTAGCTCCTCTGTACAGAGACCAGAGACATGGATCTGGGTCTGCATGCTCACTGCTGCCAGAGCACGTCTCTCTCAAGACTGCTGAACTCACGCAACAACCCACACAACGCCAGTTACCTCGTTAGATAAGCGGAATGAAATTTCAAGTGGGAAATCAACATCTGGAATAGGGTTAACATTGCTTTCCTTTAGCAGGCTACTTCAATCCAAACCTATGGACAAGGGGGGATTTTTTTTTAACCTTAAATATTTTGATCTGCGCTACCCATCCAGGGTTTGCCTAACGGGTTTGGGTATGTGGTTTGCACGCAGTCACCTGTATACGTAGGGGCCTTTCTGTTCCACCATGGGCTTCTCTCCCAACAGGATTTCTTTAGGGTTGAGAACGTTGAAGAAATAAACAGACATGTAGAAGGGAACCGGGACATCTTTCCACATCGTGTATGTCATTTCATTACTCGGGTCAATCACTGTATTCTATCAGAGAGAGAGAGAGCAGAACAATTCGAGTAAATCTCGACAGTTTTAACAGAAAGTATTTTTTCAAAGTTTAAAATCGTATTACATGAAAATTACACTGGATCACTTTTTATTTAACAAATTGCTAGAAAACACATTTGGTTAGTGTGCTTTTAATTATGCTAAATAAAACCAATGGTCAGAACGTTGCGTTGAACTGTAATTGGTGTTATGACTGAGCAGCAAAACTGCAGGATAAAACAAGTAGCCCTAATAAATTCAACATTGAAAAGCCTATTCCCTTAACGCTTGCATAACTTTGTCTTCCATAATGTCTCTGGATTTCTTTATAGCCTAGCAACTTCCTAGTGTCATTCTATCAGTTCCCTACAGGCAAATCATTCTATCGCAAAACGTATAGGTGGATTAGAGTGAATGGTTTTCTAAACGTAGCTAGACTGGGATTACTTGGCTACCATGTATTTGACTCAATTACTACATAGGAAACCAATGCAACGGTGAAGACAAGACCACAATATCCTGTTATGGAAATATTAAGAAAATTATGCAAAAGGTTAGTAAAAAAAAATAAATAAAAAGACGCATTCTAAAAAAAGTCATAATGGCTACGGTATAGTCTCTATTTGACTTACCTTTACAATTTGGTCGTCAATAATTACTGGTCCAACAAATACAAGAACAGTCCCAAAAACCACCGTCAGAATCCCTGCGACTAAAAACCCAATAGCCACCTTCGTTCTGTTCACAGCCATGATCACTGATTGACCGAGTCTTCGAACAAGTTCAAGTCAATAACAATTGATAACAAAACACAAACTGTAATGGATGAAGTCCACGGCTTTGTTCGGAGCAATGTATCGTTTGACACTGGCACGGCAGGAGTCAAAGTTGACAGAGTATTTTGAGTTGCCACTACCACCGCACCTTCGATGTCGAACAGCCTTCCCTAACGCTCCCACTAACACAGAGTTTCTAACCTAAATGATTTGGAACCAGATGGTCCAAATTGGTCTTGTAGCTGTGTTTTTATTAAGGTGATTTGGCCACACCTCCGGAGCGCAGAGATTTATGGGAGATGTAGTCTGTGGGTCAAAAAGGGCTCGCTGAGTAGTTCAAGTCACAGTTTTATGTAATTGTGCAACAACAGGTCTGTATTTGTGCTACACAACACATAGGATAGGCTATTATGATATCAACTAAATGTACCAACTAAATTAAGTTGATTGCCTTAATATATAGAATGATAATAAGACTAGCCCATAGGCTTAAAACCCATACAAATTGACTGATAAGAATTCTTGAATAGGTTTGAATCCAAACCTTCATTCATTGCAGGTCGTTGAGAAGGACCCATGACAAATGGGTTAGAGCAAAAAAAAAGAAAAAAGAATCCCATGTGAGCAGAAATGTGCTTAAAATGATTTGTTAATCTGCTGTTTAAATGGAAGTAGAGTGGCCATTTAGAAAACCGACAATCGTAAACCACAGATAAGGGTTGATATTCACAGAGCCGACCACATCTTTATCCATAGACTTGGTTCATTTGGGTGATGAAGGGCTTTACTTTCAGTCAGCATACTCATGACCCATCCGCAAGTTGGAGGGAACAGACGGTATAAGAAGTCAATTTACTGAGACAGTTGGTCATCTGACAACTCTGTGAAATTGCTGTTTCTGTCCTATGCTGTAAGCGTCAAAGCAGGACTTGTTTGAAAGGTTAATTGAGTCTGGAACAAAATTTCTGTCACATGTTTTCATGTCTAAATGCTTATGCAAGCATTCTGAGGGCACACTAAATAATAATGCCCACGCACACCCCAGTTTTAAACACATGCAGTTCAATCACAAGGGGTTCTGCCCAAGAGTTCCGTTAGGATCGGTTCTAACTATTTATTTGATCCACAAAAAGTGGGCTATAGGGCAGAACATAGGTTATGGATGCTGCGGTATAGGCATTGCAGCCTATTCCGATTTTGAAAGAAAAAATATAGAATAGAAATTGCATGTATCCGATCTCTTATTCGACCGCTGTTTTCACTTCCACATGTGATTCCTACTTCCAAGTCACAAGGCAGCCTATACCATTTAACACATGACACAGTGGATCCTGCAATGACACTTGCAAGCAACAGTAGCTTTAGGAATCCCTCCAATAAAACGTGTTTAATACTGTATGTAAACTGTAAAGTGCGTCCAATTATTAATAGCTGACTCGATTTATGCATATCCTCAATAATTATAGCCTATCGCATCCTTATTTTTTGTGATTGATTCAGTTGTGATCGAGGGGAGGAACGACGGGAGAAGTGAACGTTTGAGACGCACCCCCGGTAGTGCAGCAGTCAGCCAAGAGAGGCTAATCAACCTAATTCGGCCGACAAACTAGAAACCCCAAATATGACCGTCTCAACTGGCAACTTGGCCCGTCAGATGCCGTAGAACGCCCCCTATCTTCCTAAATCGGTTTTGCGTGTACAAAATAATTATAAATATATAAAATTCATTTTTAAAATTACATATTTATCACGGTTTCTTATCAATAAATCAAAACAAAGCATCATCGTTATATATTTTAAAATACTCAGACACGATTGTCTCCTGCATCCACGACGTTGCTGTTACGTCAAATTAAAGCGACCGAAACACGTGTGAAAGCTACAGAGATGGCTGACAAGTTGCAGTTCCATGAAATGGGTTTGGATGATCGCCTTTTAAAGGTAAAATGTGTTCCATGTCATTGTGGCTAAATTGTCCACTTAACGATGGAAACTAAAAACATTAGCCTACGGAAAGAGAAAGAGGCAGAGTAATTGGCTGGCTTTTAAAATTAGGCTTAGCTCGTTAGCTAGCTCGCCAGCTACGATTAGCAAGCCAGCTAGCTAACTAAAGCAAGCGATTTAAATCACTTTATTAATTAATGATACAAGCCTAAATCAACACCAAGCGACGCCAATTCAAACCCTACACATTTGCAATGACTTGCCGGTTTATATGGGTTACATTCTATTGTTAGCTAGCCAAAAGGTTACTGGCTAGACACAACATAAAGCTCAGCTAGAAGGATGTACAGTAGGTATGATGTGTTGTCGTATCATTTATTGCCATTTTTGTAATGTTTTAACTCAGGCGCTCGCAGACTTGGGCTGGGCTCAACCAACCTTGATCCAGGAAAGAGCCATCCCTCTGGCTTTAGAAGGAAAGGACCTTCTGGCTCGAGCCAGGACTGGGTCGGGTAAAACAGCTGCTTACGCCGTTCCTGTCATACAGCGGATCCTTGCCTCTAAATTGGTGAGACATTATCGACAAGACATCATGTGAAACATTTCGATAAAGTCACCGGAGAGACGCATGCTTTGTTCTTATAAAAGTGACATTTCAGCGTGGACATTTTACGTGGTTGCGCTAACACTTGTTGTTGCTCTTGTGTTTAGAACGTCCGCGAGCAGGCAGTGAGGGCTCTAATCCTGGTGCCAACGAAAGAGCTAGGCCAGCAGGTTCAGATTATGATTCGTCAATTGACGGCCTTTTGCGCCAGGGATGTCCGAGTGGCTGACGTCTCCGGCAAGGCTGATCTGTCAACCCAGAGGTCAGTCTTCAGGAACAACCCGGGGGCAGTTCTAAAAGCCTGTGTGACAGACAGAACAAATTGTATTTATGTTACAGCACCTCCAATAAAACTGTTTTCACATTGCCTACAACAGTTTTTGAAATAACGGTTATGGTATGGTAAACATGATGCACTGTTTGTAATTCTCAGGTTCTTTCAGACTACTTAATTAATCATAATTGTCCTCCCAGCAATCAAAATGGTTCAATCGTCTAATTTGTGCTTGATGCTGGCTGTTGTTGTGGGCAGGCCTGTCCTGATGGAGAAACCTGACGTGGTTGTGGGGACACCGTCTCGTGTCCTGGCCCACCTGAAAGCCCAGAACCTGGTCCTGCACTCATCCCTGGAGACCCTAGTCATAGACGAGGCGGACCTGCTGTTCTCCTTTGGCTTCGAGGCCGACCTTAAGAGCCTGCTATGGTGAGAGGAACACATGTCATGTGTATACAGACACGCCCATGCTCAAACCACACGTACGCACACACACACACAGACACACCCACACCCACAGTCCCATTCTATCACCCAGTGGGCCTGTTGACACATACTCTCTACTTTGTGTCCCCCTCTGCAGTCACCTGCCTAAGATCTACCAGTCCTTCCTGATGTCTGCCACATTCAGTGAGGACGTCGAGGCCTTGAAGGAGCTGGTGTTGCATAACCCTGTAAGAGGAACTCTTAACATGCGCCCCCCCGTGTCTGTCTTGGTTTGGCCCCCTCCCCTCCTAACCCGTGTCCCCCCCCCCCCCCCCCCCCCCCCCCCCCCCCCCTGTCTCCTAGGTGATCCTCAAGCTCCAAGGCTCCCAGCTCCCAGACAGCAGCCAGCTGCAGCAGTACAGCGTGCAGTGTGAGGAGGAGGAGAAGTTCCTGTTGATATACACGCTGCTGAAGCTGCACCTGGTGCAGGGGAAGACCCTGGTGTTTGTGGGAGCGGTGGACAGGTGCTACAGACTCAAACTGTTCCTGGAACAGTTCAGCATACCAGCCTGCGTGCTCAACTCTGAGCTGCCCGTCCAGTCCAGGTAAGGAGAGGCTAGGTGGGGTGGACTGAGGAGTGGACGGATAAAGGTCCTAGTGGGTCACCGGGGAAACCAAATGTGTTGAGGCAGCAATGCAGCGGTCCGGGTTTGATCCCTGCTTGGAGTCATTTCTGCATGTCTATAACTGTCTCTAACTACATCTCTGTAACCGTTTCTGTTCAACGAAGCCACAAAAATGCCCTAAAATATCTATAGATATTTATATTTATATATATCTATAAATATATATATATATATTTTTTTAAAGATCAGAGAAGACGTTTCTCTGATATTCCGTCCCCCTCCATCCTTCCTCTCCAGGTGTCACATCATCACTCAGTTCAACCAGGGCTTCTACGATTACATCATCGCCACTGACGAGCAAGGTTTAGCTGATCCCACCGCACCAGCACAGACCACCGACGGGAAAGGGAAGAAAAAGAAGAAGAAGAAGAACGCAGGGAAAGGAAGGTAGGACATGATTCATCCTGGACAGGATATGAGGGGGGGTTAAAGTCAGGAGTCAGATGGCTGAGCGGTTAGGGAGTCAGGCTACTGATTAGAAGGTTGCCGGTTCGATTCCCAACGCTGAAAAAATGACATGTCCTTGGGAAAGCCCCTTCACCCTACTTGCCTCGGGGGAATGTCCCTGTACTTACTGTAAGTCGCTCTGGATAAGAGCGTCTGCTAAATGACTACATGTAATGTAAATGAAAAGTCAGGGAATAGTGTGTAATTTAGTTACCTTAAGGTCCTGTACATTAATGGTTTTGTTTGAGCACGATTAGTGTGTGGTCTCGGTTGAGGTGTGGTTTCGCGCCCCTAAAAGAAACTTCTGGATGTCGTTGTTTGCAGAGTCAAGGACAAGGAGTATGGGGTCTCCAGAGGGGTCGACTTCCAAAACGTCGCTAACGTCATCAACTTCGACTTCCCCGATTCAGTAGAGTCCTACATACATCGAGTGGGACGGTAAGTTCATCTGCACTCTGAAATATAAACGAAGGCTACTAAAATTTCAAGTGATGTGATTGACATGATTTCTAAGGCTACTCTAATCCGGTCAAAATATTTTAATTTTGGCTGAGAAAAATCATGTTTCGTGTGAAGATTTGTGTTCTTAATGAAATGACTCCTTATGTCTTGATAAAGTAAAAGACTTTGCCCTGGTGTGTACCCTCTCACAGAACGGCCCGAGCAGACAACCTGGGCTCAGCGCTCACCTTTGTCACTCACACACAGCTGGCGCTCCTGAAGGAGGTGGAGGACGCCCTCACTGGAGGTACACACACACACACACACACAGAGATGCACACACACACAGACCGAGACACACCACACACAGACAGACGGACAGAGAGACGGACGGACAGAGAGATGGACAGAGAGACACCACAGACAGACAGAGAGACACTACAGACATACACACACACAGGTTCCTTTAGCTGTAAACAAATAGGAGAGTTAGGAATGTGATGGTGGTCTCAGCTGTTCCAGCTGATGGGCTGACTGGATCTTCTTTTGTCAGACAACGCTGAATCCGCCGTGAAGCCTTTTGGATTCAAGATGGAGGAGATCGAGGGCTTCAGGTACAGGTGTCGGGTACGTGACGTTACGGATGAACTACACAGACATGCTAGCAGATTACGGATTGAGACCTGTGTTTGGATGGTCTCACTGTCCCAGTGATGTGTCCAGCTACTGTACTCTACAAACAAGCCTTCTGTGTGTATCCATGTAGGACGCTATGCGGTCGGTAACCAAGCAGGCAGTGAGAGAGGCCAGACTGAAGGAGATCAAACAAGAACTGCTCAACTCAGAGAAACTAAAGGTTGGTATAATGAAACAAGCATGGCTGTAGATTGTAGATTACCAAAGTTTGAAAACACCATGAACGCATTTTCCTGCTGTATGCTTTCTGCAGTTGTATAGTATGAGCTTGTAAATTGTACAAATTTAAGTTGATTGTTTCCTTCTCCAGCCTAAATGATGATGTTTTGTTAGTGATGATTTTTGCTGACACTTATTCTGTCGCCTCACAGACGTACTTTAATGACAATCCTCGAGATCTACAGTTACTGAGACATGACAAAGATCTGCACCCTGCCATCATAAAGCCCCACCTAAAGAATGTCCCAGATTACCTCAGTAAGACATGACTGATGCATGTAAAAACCACAGAACCAAATATTCAGCATAATGGAGGACTTAAAAATATAAATGACACGTGAAACAGCTATAGTAATATTGTTGATCTCTCTCAGTTCCACCGATGCTGAGGGGTGTGGCCAACTCTTTCTCGGGAAAGAGGAAGAGGAGGAGAAACGACAAACCAAAACCAGCAGGTGTCATAAAGACTCCCTTTAAAGTGAGTATAATTTTTTGGGGGGAAAACAAATGTTATACGTTGTAGTTTTTTTTTTCTTTCTTGGAAGTGATGTGTGGTCTGTATTGAATGTAAAAATGAAATGTGTGTGGCGTGACATCAACCATGACCCAACCCAACCATCCTTTTCAATTCACCTGCAGAAGAACCTCAGAGGCAAGAATCCCCTTAAGACCTTCCGCTTCACTGGAGGGGCCAGTAAAGGGGTTGGTCGAGGGGCCAGTAAAGGGGTTGGTCGAGGGGCAAGTAAAGGAGCTGGTCGAGGGGCCAAGGCCGGTAAACACTAGGCTTCAGTGTACACCAATAACTGACTTTTCAATATAAACTCAACAATGACATTAACCGAGGAGGCAACGGCTTCCAGTCCAACAGAAGCTGAAGGTACACCAGGAAGCTGTCACGCGTCGGATAGGTCGCCTGGTGTTGAGTTGGAAATGTTTTGTTTGGAAGTGCCTTTCTCTGTGAACGCAGCATGTTTGAGTAACTGAGGAGTCAGTGTGATGCCTGGTAGTCGGTTCCGTCTCAGCCTCAGATTCTCTCTGCTTCAGTCCTGATGGAGTTTTCTCTCTGCTTCAGTTCTGATGGAGTTTTCTCTGCTTCAGTTCTGATGGAGTTCTCTCTGCTTCAGTCCTGATGGAGTTTTCTCTCTGCTTCAGTCCTGATGGAGTTTCCGATGCTGTTTTCAGAGTTGTGCTCTGGTTGAGAGTGAGCCTGCTATTACAGATGTTGTAATTAATACTAAATGGATCACATTTGTATAAAGTAATACACGCTCTTAAGTGTATTAGCTATTTGTCGATGTATCTCGCCTCAATTCTTTGAGAATCGCATTGGATTTTTGAATAAAACAAAAGTATGAAATCGTTTGAATAATTTATTTAATCGTAATGACAATTTCAAATAGTTTCACGCGTAATACAATGTATGGGTAATAGGACTGAGAACGTTTTAAATGAAGTAGAAGATAAAGCAAACATTTCTCCATGTATGGTTTGTATACTGGTGAATACACCGTTATTTATGGCTATATCAAGTAGATGTAGAAAATGTGGCACGTTAAACAAAGAAGGCACAAAGATAGGTAGATAGGCCTGCCAGAACAATTAGAGTTTAACAAGGTAACCCCTCATTTATACAGATATACAAAGACTACTTTAAGAAACATTACCATTTAGTATACAACTGTTGCTGTCTGCATAATAAATATGTGATCAAAGAACCAAACACTCATCTTACATTTCAGGTCTTGGGAAATGTCCATTCTCTTGTTTGAACCATTTCTCACACGTATGAACTTAATACGGCCCAGATTTAATTCATGTAAAACACTCACACATTTAAGGCTTCAGATGTCATTCTGCATGTACGCAGAAGGCAACTGGTTTCTAAATCGTGTACTTTTACAACATCAGGAATGTCTAGAATTCAGCCAGTAGCAGCTTGATGCATCTCGCGACCAAGTCACATTCAGCTTGTTCTACAAACTGGTTACACAACTGATCATCCCACAATTTTCAATGAACAGCCCTTAATTGAATCCCAAATGCAATACTGAACGAACCACCATCTCATTGTCATTAGACAGGTATAGGTAATCTTTGCGGTAAGATCCCTCACTGAGAGCTTTGACATACGCAGCCTATCAACTCACAGGTCTGACAACCGCACACACCCACTGCTCAACGAGACAGCCAATCAAAGCACAGGACATTGGAGTGTCTTCAAAAACAGGGAGTTAAAACCAGAGACAGAGAGAGAGGAAGGGGAAAGCCATCAGTCTACAGCTTGAACCCTCACTTTCACATGAGGACATACAGCTACCGGAAACCAACATTGAGATTGACCCTCTCTGTTCCTCACACAGCCCTGCTGACTCGAGGCATGTTCAGAGAGACCAGGGAGAGAGACCAGGGAGGGAGAGAGTAGTGAGACAGGAGGAGGGTCCAGGAGGTGCAGATACGTCCAGCAGCTCTACATGACTTCGCAGCAAGAGTTCTGCTTCCGTGCCTAGGGCAGACACACACACACAGAGGATATCAGACTTTGCACCTCGTTCGAATTGATCCAAATAATCTTTCTGTAACTCTCTTTACAATCAATGTCACAAAGGGATTCACAGTTGCCCAATGGGTCAACGTCAGAGATTCAACCTACACAGAAAACTAGAAATGGTCTGTATGATGGTATGGTTACATATTCATATTCAGAGTGAAATGAAGAAATGTAATCTGAAAGGATCTTGTGCTTACGGTCTTGTAGAAGGCTTTGGATTGGTTGCCCAGGTGTTCCGACTTTTGCACCAGATCATCCAGCTTCTCCCCTCTCTCCAACAGAGACTCCATAGTGTTGTGCTAAAGAGAGAGAGAGAGACAGAGAGGGAGACAGAGGGAGAGGGAGAGACAGAGAGGGAGAGACAGAGAGACAGAGAGGGAGAGGGAGACAGAGGGAGAGGGAGAGACAGAGAGAGAGAGACAGAGAGGGAGAGGGAGACAGAGGGAGAGGGAGAGACAGAGAGACAGAGAGGGAGAGGGAGACAGAGGGAGAGACAGAGAGGGAGAGACAGAGAGACAGAGAGGGAGAGGGAGACAGAGGGAGAGGGAGAGACAGAGAGGGAGAGACAGAGAGACAGAGAGGGAGAGGGGGCCGTCAGCCGACCAAACACACCACCAGGCCCGGGAACCACACTGTTTACGTACGGCAAAGCAAACCAACCAGAATAATTTTGGTTTCATCCAGTTCAGCTTGCACTTTGCTCATGGCGTCTGCTTCTCTGGGATTCTATAAACACAAAAACAGCAGGGAGCTTGTTCACATACTAATACGTTGTTTTGAACTCTTGAGATTATATATACAAATATATAGAAAAGTAAAGATGAATACAGATGGAGTTACATATAATGGAGGTACATGCAGCAACTAGTCTGACTTGTAGAAGAGACGTGGTACCTGGTACTTGGCCAGATAGCTGTCTAGGGCTGAGTACTGGATGGTGTCAGCAGATCCAGAAGGCCAGTCAATACTGCCCACCTGCCTGGAGAACTCCTCTAAGACCTAGGAGAGAAGACATCAGCGCAATACAGGACTTGGAGGAGGAGTCTACAGCACTGGTCACACAGCGATGCATAATTATAATCTCTTAACGCTCTTCTCTTTGTAAATCCTTGCTTTGTCAACATTCTTGAGATAGATTTATGCTATATATAGAACGTGTTTATCTGTAAATAAACGTTGTGCTTCCTAATGGCTTCCTGATAAAGACCTGTAAGAAGTTCTATGCTACAGTAATGCCAAATCACATGACCATGACATAATAACACCTTTGGTTGTTAGCCAAGCCTTCGGTTAGAATAGCCCCTTCAGTTGTCTGTTGAGAAGTGAAAACGTCACTTCTTACCTTATCTAGTAGGGTAAAACAGACTCTCGAGGGGTACTCCCCATCCGCAATCACCACTGCTCCCAGGTTGTCGTTCCGCACGTAAACATGACACAGGTACTCTGAGAGAACACACATGCACACGGACGTTTAGACTAGGCAGCTTCTCAGCAAAGTCCTGGGTTCGATTGCCGCTTTGAGGTCGCCTGCTGCAAAGTAAACATGGCGTGTTTTTTCGACAATCAAAGTCACAAACCTTGTTCTTTGACAGAAGCTCTGCTGCCAACCGATGACCGTTCCACGATCAGCGCACTGGTGAATGTCATGAATTCCTGAACACTGAGACATACAAATCCAAAGAATGTGCTGTATCAGGATATTGTCTCGACTGTGTGTCAGATAAATTATACATTATCCAAAAGACCAGAATATGATCGCAAAATGCCAAATGCTACCGATAACAAAATACGATAATTGGAGCAATTTGTCAACTACAACTAAATTAAATTAATTTGACGAGGAGACACGACTTAAAGACTCACCTGGACCGCTGGAAAAAGCTGAAGGATGACAGGTCATAAGCAGCCTTGAGCAAGTTGGACTTGGTGGTCCCCTTGTATAGCACACTCAGACTGTACAGTTTCATTCTGTTTACTGAAGCAACAGGGAGAAAATGCTTAAAACAACTTCGCATTTTTCAGTCGCGTTTTAACCAGCTGAGCTGTGTGTATTTACTATTAATGTAACTCAGTGTTATCTAGTTAACTATGTGACAGTAGCACAGGCCAAGCTAGAACTACTTTAACTGCTACACAAAACACGTATCTGTTTTAATCAAAATGTACGTACCTTGTTCTTTTCTCTTTCCAAACTTGACCAGCTGTTTTATACCGAAAGTAAGACCAACTGAGACAGCGCTAGCGGATAGTAGTTAAACTTGTGGGTAAGCTAACGTTACAATAGCTACCTGTGGAGTTTCAGGGAAATACTTGGTTTGCTTGGACGGGTGTTTCGTTAGATTAAATAATTCGATAACAAATATTTTCGCGTCAAAGTAATCTTTTTCAACAACAAACCAAATTGAAATAACTTTATATCGCTGAAGCTGTCGTTGTGATTACCTAGTAAGCTCAGCTATGTACAAGACTTCCAATAGCATTATGGAATAGCCACATAGCAGCTTGTCCGTACATTTTGCGCATGACAGGAAGTTTTAACTTGTTTGACTGACCGGAGGATTTGAACGTTGGCGCGGAGCTAAACAGGACGGACGGTAACAACACCGTACGTAAGTAAACTGGGTAACACAACTTTTCACTTTCACACGCTTCAGTTGTTTAGCCACCTGCAAAGCTATCCATTTATATGTGCATTTTGTCACAATATGAGTACAGTAACGTTGAATACTGCTTTTGTTTCTCGTAATTTCTCGCTGCTACTACTAGTACAGAGCAAGCACTAACTGCAGTGTAGCTAGGCTACAGTTAGGGAGGACAAACCCGTTTGAGCGTTTTTCCTGAAATACGTTTTTATTAGTTATTCCTGGTGAAATTATGGAATTAAATGACATATTTACGATATTAAAATACGTGTGCACAATAATATCAACAATATTTGCTAAATGTAGACGTTTTTAAAGGTTTTGAATTTTACCTCGAAGCTACTTCCGTTAATCAGCAGTTTGTGAAAAGGGCTAGTTTTACAACAGCGACTTTGGATGTAAACTACTTTAACATGTTAGCTGATTAGCCAATATGAGTGAAATATGTATACAGTTACATTAACAAACCTCTTGCTTGTGAAGTATTTTGTCTTAAATACGAAAGGAACACATCACATTAACAATTCTAAAATGCTTGACACGCCAAATGTTGTCTTTTTTTGACAAGCGTCCCTGAAGCTCAGATTCTGAGTCTGATTCCGAGTCGAGTTCCATGAAGCGTTGCAGTGAATGGTTGCAGGCACTCATCGGGCTTAAACTCAAATAACTCAAATGTCCGAGCTGGAAAATTTTAGCGGTTTCACAGTCCTGTAGAGGACATTTTTCTGAACAGATTGACATCAAGTTAAGGTTGTGGCATTAAAGTTCAGGTTAGTAGCCAAGGGTGTAAAGACCACTCGGCTAATTACAGACGTCTTAAACTGTTAAAACGCCAGTGCCACATTCGGGACGGTATTCACACAGGCATGGGATCAATCCTAGTTTTCGGGCCTACTAGCTCGAATGTTTTTAGATGTTTATCTGCTACAAATGAATGAGTTGTCTAAAAAGTGAGTTGGAACAAAATACCACTGTTAAGTGTGCCCTTTGCGCCCCTCCCCCCACCTGTCTGGGCCAGGCTGCTGCTGTAAGTTGCTAGCCAACCTTTACTGAGGGGACTGTTTGAACGCGCTGGAATAAAAAAAAATTCATCTTTATGTATATTTGAGACCACAGATTCGTAGATGTACGTTTCCACTATATGTTAACTGATTTTAAGGGCGATCGGATTAAATGAGCGAAAACAAGGCACATCTGTCCATATTTTGTTAATGAAGCAGGGAGAGGAATGCTTGTGGCAAGTTAACTGGCTGGGTAGAGCGATGGGGAGTTTGTTAGCACTCAAAATGTAGCTCTTAAACAGGGGCACTCCTAGGACATAAGCTCGATTATAAAAAAATCCCCCAGCTGGGAAATGTTCGCGGTTTTCACAGTCCTGTAGAGGAGACCTTCATGAACACAATGACATCAAATTGAGGCTGTGGCATTGAAGTTCAGGTTAGTAGGCAATGGCTTAAAGTGCTCTCAGCCATTTACAGACCTCTTAAAATGGGAAAACCTCTGTGCCACATACGGGATGGTATTCACACAGGGATTGGCTCTAATTTGAGTGACAGGTTGATTCACCAATTGAAAAACTCATCTGGGAATTTTGATTTTTGTAAGGGGAGTGCCGAGATTTTACTGTCGCCGTTTGGCTTCCTAAACAGCAGTAGAATTACGTTTTTCTAAACCGCGTCGCGTACAGCATTACAGTGAGCTACACTGGTTTAAAACTACAGGTATATAAGGACAATTGTACCCATGAATTGTTTACTAGTAATATAATGTCATAATAAATCATAAAAGGTTCATCGATATGTGAGGCATGTTTATTATTTTAACGATTGAAAACGGATGTATCACAGACCGCTATCGTATATGTCGTTAAACAGAGGCTAATTACGCTAACGACTCAGTCATCAAACGAAAATTGACTACTGTTTTCGAAAGTAAATGTACTGATAATATCAGCGTACATCATACTGTACATTAAATATCACAATTGTGTTTTTTATCACAATGTTAAATGAGCAATAAGTTCAGTTTGGCATTTGTTGACGCTTGGAACTCTCCGTTGTGATTACATTGAGAGCAGAACGTTTGTCCTCCCTACTACAGTACTAAACTAGTTCCCAGGAGTGACATGATTCAACTACTGCCATTTGTAGTGGGTAACTACTACTAGACAAGTTAGCTATATATGTGAATAGTCTAGTGTACCTTATGTTGAGCAAGGGAGTAAAAGTGAGGAGGAGAGAGGTAGTTTTAAATTTTCCTAATATTTTGATGCCCCGTCATTTGATGTCTTCACTGGTGTTTTGATCGGGTTGCCATATCTGGTGAGAGAGGTGATACTGAATCTGCTTAAAACTGTCCATGGAGGCTCAAAAGCACAAAACAAAGACGACTTCTTACGGTTACTTGGATGCACAAAGTAAATCCATTCATGATTTTCTTTTTTTCAGGGACAATGAGTCATTGCGAGCTAGAAGCCGTAACCCAGCATATAAACGACAGGATTGTAGACATACGACGGGTGTTGGAACTGAGAATAATTGGTATACTGGCTTTCTTACTGATACAGATGGAAGCATGCCTTGTTTATTGGATGTAAAACTGACATTTATCCGCTTTGCACTTTTCTATATGAGGTCATATAAAACATATGTTTTCTTTGAACATTCAGCGAAAGATGAGGAGAAGGGTCCTATTCTTAGAAAAATTGGACAAGGCGTCGTGGCAACAGATGGCCTCCTCGATCAGTTCGAGAAATGTATTGGTCGCCAAAGAGACCTCCTGACGCATTTGAAGGTATAGCTTTCATCACTCCATCTATCCCAGACTAATTATTTCAAAGTATTTCAGTTCATTAAATGTCTTCTGATGCCGGAAATGATTGACATTTCACAGGAGCTTGAGGAGTTCTTCAAAGAGGACATGAGAAATGGGAAACATCTGAAGGATAACATGCCCACACACATGCCAAGGAAAGGACAGCCAGTAGTCATGTAAGCATGCTAGATATTATACACAATACACCACATACGATATACTTTATGCACTCTTTAAACGTCGCTTGGATAAATGTATTTGAATTAATGTAGAGTATATGTTTTCGTGATGAAGTGGCCATACATGTTTTGTTAGTGAGAGCGATAGTGTGTTTCTGAACATGTGCTAACTGTGTCAGTATTCCGTCCTATAGAATCAGAATCCGAAGGGTTTTAATCGCCATGAAAGTTTGCACAGACAAGGAATTTACTTTGGCAGGAAGTTGCATACATTAAACAAATAGGAATCTTAAAAACTTAAGTATGTGGTCTAACTCTACTAAAGGTACATAGTCCAGCAAATACTAAGGGGATTTAGAATTATAACAAAATATACAATAAACTATAAAGTAGCTATAATTTACAATATCAAAATACAAATATTACAAAAAATACAAATAGTACAAAAGATACAAATTGTAATATAGTGCAAATTGTTGTTGTTGTTTAAAGTCAGTGTGAGACCTTGGCCTTGTTGAAGAGGCCAACAGCGACCGGAGGACTTAGTTCTTCTTCTGTGTTTTGTCTTTTGCGTCGTGTCTCAGTGGAGATGCCCCTGCCTTGTGTCAGACTGGACCCGTGGACGCACCCCCTCCTCAGCCGGAGAACCCCAGGAAGACCTCCAAAAACCACATCAGAGAGATGCCGTTCATCACCATAATGGAATTTGAGAGCATCCCTCAGTGAGTCCCTCTCATCGTCATCCCCTAACACGCATTATGTACACTGAATATATCCTTAAACTTCACATTAGCAAAGACGACTCACTGCTAACACCGTCTAGACCAGTGGTTCTCAATCTTTTTAGGCTTTAGAACCCCCATTTCCTGATTTCTGAATCCAATTACCCCCTATACCAGTACTTATACTGTATAAAAGCATATTCGTACCCACGTTTTCATGATGCACTCTCATATTTGTCAATTTTCCACTTTCTCTTACCTACCCCTAGGGGTACATGTACCCCCATGGGAGAAACACAAGTCTAGGCCTTGTGATATTCAGTTTCAGGGTTTCCCGCAGAAAATGTGTTAGTCAAGGTGGTAGGGTGGGGTTTTCTGACGGAAGGGAGACTGCCGTTGGAATGAACGGGAGAACTGGATAGAGTAACACGGCGGATATCACTCATTAAGAAAAGAAACAATACAACGTACAACGTAGTTAAGGCGGCAGGCGTGTGTTGTCAAGGTGGACGTCTTGACTGCAAAGTGCTGCGGGAAACCCTGAGTTGAGTTTTCCTCCATGCCACGCGCCCACACTGTGCCCCTCCAGGTACATGAAAGGCCGCGTGACGTTTGACCAGCTGAACGCCGCCGTGCAGAGCCTTAACGCCGCCGTGACGGGGAAATACAAGATCCTCCAGCAGAAGACTATGAACAACGCCATGCGCAAGCTTCACCAGCGCTTCAAGGATGAGGAGAACAAGGACACGAAAGGTATCGAATGTGAAGGGGTCACAATGGGGTTGGAAGTTTCTGTACATTTTCAGGAAAGTTTCCTTAGGAATTTCATTGCGAAATGTTCCTTCAAAAGAAAACTGTTGCTTATTTTCCCTGTTTGATCAGATATTGAATATATACACTTACTGAGGATGTGGTCTTTAACAGGTGATGCAACCTGCTTTGTATGCACGGGTTGCGTGACGGAAGTAATGCTTAGCTGAACCTTTGTCGTAGCAACAGTTGAATCATTCACCTGTCTGACACGGTGTCACGGCTCTTGCATCAAAGGACGGCGTCTCGCTGACTCACACGCGTGTTTCTCTCCAAAAGGTCAGCATTTCGTGGTGGAGGCCGACATCAAGGAGTTCACTCAGCTGAAAGTGGACAAGCGTTTCCAGGGCATCCTGAACATGCTTCGTCACTGTCAGAGGCTCCGTGAGCTCAGAGGAGGAGGGATCACACGCTACGTCCTGCTCTAGGCCGCAAGACGAGGAGAGAGAGGAGGAGGGATCACACGCTACGTCCTGCTCTAGGCCGCAAGACGAGGAGAGAGAGGAGGAGGGATCACACTCTACGTCCTGCTCTAGGCCGCAAGACGAGAAGGAGGAGGAGAGATAGATCCAGAGGGAAGGAGAGAGAGATGGAGAGGAGTAGAAAGAAACTGAGAGAGACTCTCGGGTTGGGAGATTTTTTAACATTTGGTTTGGGTTGTGTGAGAAGTATAATCTATAAATCAAAGATGATTGGATCTAACTATAGTATCCATGTGATGATAAAAGTAACTGTAACTGCTCTGTGTATATGTCAGAAATAAATGTATTTGTGAAATCGTTTTTCAGATTTCTAGGGTTGTCTTGTCATTTCTAAACATGGTTTTGCATCAATTATTCTAATCTAGACAGCTATATTTTCTTATTTGGCACTGGTGTTAAAACGTTATAAAGTCTATCTTTGTCTGCCTTTTAAGGCAGCAAATAGCTTACTGTAATTATACTTCTTTCTGTGCTTCTGTTTTCAAAGTTAATTATTTCTGACGAATTCGAGTGGCACTGTGTAGATCTCAATAGTCAAGGGATATGGTTTCAATACAATTTATTTAGATTATATAATTACATATGATTAAACAAAGCTTTGCTGATCAGTCATTAACGAAGGAGGTGCCATCCACAAAGATCGTTAGTAAGAGTGATGAAGGACAATAAGGAAAGGTCCCCCTTATATGAACAGATACCAGATGTTAATAATCAATCAATACAGCGGTCACCATGATTGGTCAGCACTGGTCAATGACAGTTAAAGACAATAAACCGCCCAGGCCAGTGTCCCATGTTGAGGTAGTTTCTAGTTTCAAACAGGATGTCTGACTTGGCCATGTCTTTGGCCCAAAGGTCAGCTCTGCCCAGACCTAACTAAGACCCTCTGGATCTTAGTTAGGCATTTTAAAACAACACCATAAATACCTTAAGACAATCTGTGTGTCCTTTCTACAGAGTTTAACATCACAGAACCTCAGTTTCTGTCTATAACAAAGGAACTTACTTTTTACCGCTTAAAGAAACAGATATTGTAACTATGTCAATAATTGCCATTACAAACTGCAGTGATACTTCACCTCATACAGTATAACATTTCGTGATAGTTTCGTGACATTACCCAGTAGCTCGAGAACAGCTATGTCACATGCCATCACACTTCTGGTAAGACGAGATTTTTGGTGTTTTGTGAAAAATACTGTGACAAATCAATGTCCAAGCTTTGCTAGATGTGATGATTTTTTGATGATATTTTCCGTGTTCGTTACACAGAGCGAGAGCCCTCTTCTTATCGTTGCGATTTTTGTCACCGGGATTGGTGGGACGTTCCAGTATGGGTTTCAAATATCCGTTATGACTTCACCCTCCTCTGTAAGTTAATTGCTCCTTAATAAATAAAATAAATTGTGAATGAAAAAAACAACATTCCAGTAGCCTACTCCACTCAATGTATTTGTCAAATCGAAGGAGGACCCAAAAGATGAAAACTATGACTTAACATGTCAAATGAACTGTAGAAGTGAAACTATTAAATGACAGTGCGGCCGTGTAGTTCATTAAGGATCTGGTGAACGCAACCTGTGAGCAGCGGTACGGTCTCTCCCTGGAACCCCAGGAGATCAATCTCATCTGGTCTTTCCTCGTCTCCGTGTTCTGCATCGGTGGTCTCCTGGGGAGCCTGTGTGCTGGAAGGCTAACGGCAGAATACGGAAGGTAAAGAACAGTTCCGACATTTTCCAACGTAAAAAAGAGGGTTGGTTCATTGTGTTACGACAAATTACTTTCAATGTTGTTTTTTTAATCATCAAATATGGAATCACTACCCCCGCTCTGCCGGTAATTGGGGACGTGTCCCTAATGTCTGCCACTAAACGTGTCCATTGTTAAATTAGCCTCCTAAATCAGCGTTGGTTTTTGTGTCTTCCCCTCAGGAAGAGATGCCTGTTGTTTAACAACTTTGTGGCCATTAGCGCTGCTGTGCTGATGCTGCTCAGCAAAACGGCCATGTCGTTTGAGATGATCCTTGTAGGACGATTCCTGTATGGCATAAATGCAGGTAAGCGCCCCGAGTCAAGTTAAGAAACTGCAACACCGATATGTAGGACATGAGCACGGGCCTGCGACCTATTCGAAATAAATTGAAGATAATAGTGAGGGTGTTACCACCCTGTTCTATAGTCTACTACAACAGGTATGTTCTATTAGCGCTAGTGGAAATGAACCATGCTACTACATTTAACTTCCTGGAACGAATGTTGCCCATATCCGTGTGTATTGCATGTGTGTGTGTCGCATGTGTGTGTGTCGCATTTGTGTGTGTTGCATGTGCGTGTGTTGTCTGTGTGTGTGTGTTGTCTGTGTGTGTGTTGTGTAGGTGTCAGTCTCAGTGTTCACACTATGTACCTGGTGGAGTGCGCCCCCAAGAGGCTAAGGGGGATGGTAGGAGTGTCTGTCGCAACCTTCGTCTCCCTGGGGAAGTTCTGTGGTCAGCTCCTGGGACTCAGGTGAGCTGGGGGTCGGAGGTCAACTGGGAGGTTAGCCGTAAGGTGGCTATCGGGTGATTTAGAGGCCATCTGTGAAACGGGAATCTTCTGTTCAGGGGCGTCGGTTTGTTTTCAAATTTGGACAGCTTTATTAACAACTGAGGATAAGGTCGTTAAATATAATTTTCATAAATAAATAAAAAGGTGTCTGGGAGGGGGCAGATTTACAGTTTTCCAAAAAGCAGGTGTGACACGTACGTCCCATGTTTGACGAACCCTTGTCCTCCTGGCTCTGTGGCTGTCCTGTGTACTTCTATGTCACGTTATGCCAGGTTACTTAGTGTTGTCTTGTCCTAAGAATTTCAGTGCTCAGTCTGACCCTGTGTTGTTCTGTGCATCTGACGATAAAAGACTTGAACTTGTCCTGGCAGTGAGCTGTTGGGGACGGAGACAGGCTGGCCTTGGCTCCTGGCGTTCTGCGGTGCCACGGCGACGCTCCAGCTCCTCACCCTGCCCCTCCTCCCAGAGTCTCCTCGCTACCTGCTGCTGGAAAGGGGGGATCGGCAGGGCTGTGAGCAAGGCAAGTCTCAACGCTGTGGCACGGGGACACTGCTGGAGTCACGGACGTGATGGACTTTGTCTGCCTGTGTTTACACGTGTGTGTGTGTATGTGTGTCTATGTGTGTGTGTGTCTAAAGGCTTGTGTATGTGTCTATGTGTGTGTTTACATGTTTGTGTGTCTACATGTGTGTGTGTGTCTGTATGTGTGTACATGCGTGTGTGTGTATCTCTGTGTATGTATCTACATATGTGTGTGTGTTTAATTACGTGTGTGATGTCTACATGTGTGTGTGCGTGTGTCTGTATGTGTGTACATGCGTGTGGATATCTCTGTGTATGTATCTACATATGTGTGTGTGTTTGATTATGTGTGTGTGTGTCTACGTGTGTGTGTGTGTGTGTGTGTGTGTGTGTAGCCGTCCGCAGGCTGTGGGGCAGCAGCAGGGACCACGGCGAGGAGGTGGAGGAGATGCTGCAGGAGCACGCCGCCCAGCAGGGGGTCCGCACGCACACCGTGCTGGAGTTTCTTCTGGAACGCACCCTGCGGTGGCAGCTCGCCACGGTCCTCGTCACCTTCTCCGCCCTGCAGCTGTGTGGCATCAATGCTGTGAGCCACGCCCCCCCAGCGCCCTCATCAGTTCTGTCATGGGCGGATTTCAGTAGCCCCCAAAGTTTTGTTTTTAAAGTTTAACTTTTTTATTTTTTTATATTTGAAAACTAAATTTGTTAATTTATCTTCCTAAAACCCACTAGATAACCCATAGGAAGTTTGGCTGGGTCACAGGAAAAATAATAGGTTTTATTTAGGGGCTTAGCCCCCCCCACGAGAGTGGGAACCTAGATTCGCCCCTGAGCTCTGTATCAGTCACAAATAAATTGGGGCTTTGTGGTTAGAGGTTTTTAACCGGGGATCGAGGGGGTTGTGTAGTCCTGTGAGTGTGTGCGGTTCTCCTCTCCAGGTGTACCTGTACTCCTTTGATGTGTTCCGAGAGGCGGGCATCCCTGCCCACCAGCTGCGCCACGTCGCCTTGGGAACGGGGCTGTGCGAGATCTCCGTCTCCTTGGCTTGCGTGAGTCACAGCAAAACTCTCTCCACCCCCGCCCCCACCCCGCGGTCCAGCACTGCGGTTCTGGACAACCATTGGACAGTGTTCACCATGGGAGACCAATCATTCGCAAACAAGTCATAGCTTGGTAGTTTGAGGATCTGACCTGCAGATTGAGGGGTCGCAGGTTCAAATCCTTCTAAAAATGATACGCTTCTGTAGGCTTTCTCTTGTTTTTTCCTTCAGTGTCCCGGACGCATGGGCAAGCAAATATGGTCGTGGACATACTGGCTAAGGACAACTCACTGGTTATTGTGGGACCACAGCGCCTCCGTGTGGTATGTAGGTGTAGTGTGTAGCGGTGCTCAGACTGGTAATCCTGTTTGTTTCCTGTACCTGCTCCAGGTGATGGTGATTGAGAGCACAGGGAAGAAGCTACTTCTCTTTAGGGGATTACTCTGCATGGCTGCCACCCTTGGCCTCCTGACCATCACTCTCTACCTGCAGGTGAGAGAGACACACACACACACACACTGCAGGAGAGAGAGACTCTCACTACACACACACACACACACACACACACACACACACACACACACACACACACACACACACACACACACTGCAGGTGAGAGAGACTCACACTACACACACACACACACACACTGCAGGTGAGAGAGACTCACACTACACACACACACACACACACACTGCAGGAGAGAGAGACTCACACTACAAACACACTGCAGGAGAGAGAGACTCTCACTACACACACACACACACACACACACTGCAGGAGAGAGAGACTCACACTACACACACACTGCAGGAGAGAGTGTTTCTAAAACTTTTTGGGCTCCAAATATAGCATTCGTGAACTGCTTAGTCATGGTGTGCTTGTTCTCAAACCCGCCAGTGTTGTGAACCAGAGCATGAGCAGCTCAACGTCAACAGACACAGTGCCATCGGATCCTCGTCGGTCATCATCTGATATCGCGTTCACTGCTCCCCAGTAACTGAAGCTCTCTCTCTGTCTTTCTCTCCCTATCTCTCTCTCTCTCTCTCTCTCTCTCTCTCTCTCTCTCTCTCTCTCTCTCTCTCTCTCTCTCTCTGTCTCTGTCTCTGTCTCTCTCTCTCTCTCCCTTCAGACTCAGGTCTCCTGGATGCCCTACTGCAGCATGGCCCTCATCTTCCTCTTCATCCTCTTCTTCTCCAGTGGACCCGGTGGGTTTCGGACCCACGACTGCACGCTCCGCCGCGCGTCCAACACAACACTCACTGACACATAAAAAGAACTTGTGGATCACCAGCCACTGAATTGTTGTCTTACAACTAACCATAACCCAACTAACCATAACCCAACTAACCATAACCCAACTAACCATAACCCAACTAACCATAACCCACTGACCCTAACCCATAACCCACTGACCCTAACCCATAACCCACTGACCCTAACCATAACCCACTGACACTAACCCATAACCCACTGACCCTAACCCATTAACCCACTGACCCTAACCCACTAACCCTAACCCATTAACCCTAACCCACAAACCCACTAACCCTAACCCACTAACCCACTAACTCTATCCCACTAACCCACTAACCATAACCCATTAACCCTAACCCACTAACCCACTAACCCTAACCCACTAACCCACTAACCCACTAACCCTAACCCATTAACCCTAACCCACAAACCCACTAACCCTAACCCACTAACCCACTAACTCTATCCCACTAACCCATTAACCCTAACCCACTAACCCACTAACTGTATCCCACTAACCCATTAACCCTAACCCACTAACCCACTAACCCTAACCCACTAACCCACTAACCCACTAACCCTAACCCATTAACCCTAACCCACAAACCCACTAACCCTAACCCACTAACCCACTAACTCTATCCCACTAACCCCCTAACCCTAACCCACTAACCCACTAACTCTATCCCACTAACCCACTAACTCTATCCCACTAACCCACTAACCCACTAACTCTATCCCACTAACCCACTAACCCACTAACTCTATCCCACTAACCCACTAACCCTAACCCACTAACCTGCAGTCGTTTTAATTCCGATGTGTTGGCCCTTCCTGTGTTTCCTCTTCCTGTGTTGGCCCTTCCTGTGTTTCCTCTTCCTGTGTTGGCCCTTCCTGTGTTTCCTCTTCCTGTGTTGGCCCTTCCTGTGTTTCCTCTTCCTGTGTTGGCCCTTCCTGTGTTTCCTCTTGCTGTCAGCTGGAGTGACTGCCCCCCTGCCTGGTGAGATCTTCACCCAGTCCTTTAAACCGGCAGCCTTCACCGTAGGGTGCACCCTCAACTGGACCGGCCTCTTCCTCCTGGGCATGCTCTTCCCCCTCATAGTGGTGAGGACGTCATCCTGCCGTAACCCTGGCAACCCGGACCAGTCTGCTCCTTCACTCGCTGTCCCTCTCTTTCTTTCTCTCCATCTCTTTCTTTCTTTCTTTCTCTCTCTCTCTCTCTCTCTCTATTCTCACTACCGTCGTCTATTTTCACTTACTTACTCACTCTCTCTTTCTCTCTCACTCTCTCTTAGTTCTCGCTCTCTTTTCTAAATCTCTCTTTAATCCCTCTCTCTCTTTTCTCTCTCTCTTTCTTTCATGTACACAGAAACACACACACACAGTCTAACTCTAACTGTGTCTTCTCTTTCCAGGAGTATCTGGATTACTTTTGTTTTCTCATCTTCCTCGGTGTCTGCCTTCTCTCTGGGCTGTTTGTGTGGTACAACGTTCCCGAGACCAAGAACCGCACTGTCCTGGAGATCACCGCAGACTTCTACAGGATGCATTCTAAAACAGGCCTGTCTGAGGAGGCCAAACCCAAACAGCCTGAGGCCACAGGCACCGTGTCTTCATGTAAAACCACCAAACTCTAACCAAAGATCGTGTGATTTGGGGGATTGCGTGTAACTGTCTGGTAGTTAAACCCTTAACTCAAGCTTTTTAGGTTTTCTGGCTGAACCACAGATCAATACTTGTGTCTAGTCTGAGCAGGATATTCAGGAGGAATTATTGGGATTTTCATGGGGTTGACTCTTGACATGATTAGATGTTAATGCTACACCCAGCCACAAAGACAGGGAGAGCTACAACCATGGTCGAGTTACATTACTGGACAAGATCAGTTGTGCTTAAGTTTCAGTGATAAGTATTTCGACATTTGCTGTCTGAACTGTAACAAATATCTACAGGCAAAAATAAAATAAAAAACATTTTAACTTGTTTTAGAACTGGTTTTATTGTAATACAATAGTGTTTACAACGTTTAAATGCTAGCTCGATAAACCTTGTCACAGTAGCAAGTCGGTAGTTCGACGCGAACTCGAGCCAAATGTTCTGTCGCTGCGGGTGTGCCCCCCTGATAACACAATCTCCGTGTTCAAAGCCAGTTTCTCGCTCTCACTGCGTGTGAGCGTTACGCGCACTAGAGGGATGCGTGCGTCCCAGAGACCCGCACCCTCTTCGCACTCCACCCATCACGGCCCTTCAGAGAGAGTTGTTTACTGACGACAACAGCGAAGGGGGAACCTTGACGTACACGATCTGCGTAATTTTACAACTTGAAATGCATCCGCACTTGGTTTTGAGGTGAAAGTTGTCCTACTGTTTGAAGGGACCGTGCAGCTCTGCAATGGGTAGCCTTGGGACAGAGGCCGACACGGCAGCGATCACGGGGGAACCTTCTACGAATATCAAGGATCCATCCAACATTAAATCGGACACTGACCCGCAGCTTTCCACAGAGTTGGTCCAAATGGAACATCATCACATGTGAGCTTACAATACAATTGTATTTGGATACAAGTATTTGGATTATGTTATACAATACAAGAAATATATGCAGACAGATACCATATGGTCTCAATTGTTCAGTGTTACAATTATGAAAGGATGAAAAGTGTGGCTAGCAATGGCTAGTGTGCTTACTGTGTTTACGCTGACTTGTTGAAGTGGATGATTTTGTAAAGGTGAGGTTGTCAGTTATGTCATGTCTAGCAATAGGTCTCAATTCTCCCGTGAATTGTAAGTGTCACAGGTGTCCTCGCGTCGCTCCTCAGTATTGTTCCTCTCAATTTCCTGAGGAGGAGGAAGTGGTGGTGGAGGGTTGATTTCCACGAACGCCACGTAAAGCTGCCAATTGGATGGTGAACAAAATACTCAGGCGTGAGTTGAACCAGTTCAACTTGGCTATAAAACGTACAAAAACCATCTGTGATGGTCGTATATAAAAACTCTTTGTTTTGCGTTGGTAATACTTCATGCATACTTCAGAAGGTCTCAACTCTTTAAGGAATTAAGAAAACGATGTTAGCTCCATCACCGTGGTTTCTCCCTTCCTCTGTAGATCCTAAATCAGACTCCTACATCAGCACACTGAAAAGGAGCTGGCTGGTAAATTATTAACAGTAACCCAATAGCTGTTTGAACTGGTGTCCTTGGGCAAGGCACTTCACCCTACTTGCCTCGGGGGAATGTCCCTGTACTTACTGTATGTCTGCTAAATGATTAAAAGTAATGTAAATGTAACTGGCTGCAGTGGGTGGGCGTAGTGAGGATGGGGATGGGCTGTACTGCTATGGTGCCAGTGAGAAATGCTATATCATACAGAGTATGTGATTGGAAACCCTTTGTGGTCATGAAGGTTAGCGATCTGGCAGGGTGGAACTGGTAGAGGCAGGAGACTTGTGGGAGAGGGGACCTTAAAGGTCCACCTTTTTCCAATGTAGTCAGATATTGTGTAGTCAGATACTCAATGATCACTTTTCTGAATATATAAGATAATTTGTAGTATGTAAAAGTATGTTACATCTAGTATGTAAAAACATAGAGCATATGTAATAATCATGTTTTGAATAATTGATTATTGCTGTGCAGTGCCTACGCTTGATAGGATTTACATAGCCTCTGTTTAGTGAACCCCAGACCAAAATGCCTTGAACGTAAGTGATCTTGTCATAGCTTGACGTGTCTGAAAGGACGTGAGCTCATTTTGGCAGGATTGCTGACACATGCTGTAGACCTGATAAGACTAGGTCTGTAAGGAAATGACGAGGAAGGCCCACTGCCAGCAGAGACAGTCTCACTGAACAGATAGAGCTGAAGATGATCTCAACACCTGGTGAAAATACATTTATTGAAAGGATTTCTTAGTAATCGAGGTGCACGTGACATGATTCATAGTGGTGAATCACAGGGACACCAAACGATGCAGAATTTAGGATCATTTTAGGAGCTAAAGGTGATATGTTCTAAAAGTCAAATGTTGATGTCTTGTGAGGTCAAACGTCCATCAAATGCTTAAAATCAATTAGAGATCTAATCTTAAGAGTCGCCAACAGTTATGTCATGCTGCAACTTGTCTGCATGATAACCAAGTCTCCCTTTGAATAATCTGTCTGTTTGTCTCAACAGAAACACCTTCATGTTTCTCTCTGATCACAGGGTCTTCGTCAACAGGAGTTTGACCCTGGAAAGCATCAAATGTTACGGCTTTGACATGGACTACACTCTGGCTGGTGAGTAGACAGGATACCAAGTGTGTCAAATGCGCTCGGTTCAGCAAACGCTGCACGCCAACCTTTTGCGAGGCGCAAGGACTGCCACAGGGTCGCCCGTGACCAAACTGCGGCCTGCTATTTGCACTCGGCTGACAGTTGTGACAAAGCGAATTCCAGTTCTCAGTAGAGATGCTGCTCTCTCTAAGATCCCCGTGCCGATACTCCACCTGTCTGTCTGTAGTCTACCAGTCTCCAGAGTACGAGGGTCTGAGCTTCGAGTTGCTGAGAGACAGGCTGGTGTCCATCGGCTACCCCCATGAGCTGCTGCGCTATACGTATGACTCCACCTTCCCCACACGGTGAGTCCCTCTCCTGCCGAGGTCCTCCCACCCCGATGACTCTCTCTGTGATCTCCGTCGACAACAACACACTATAAATACCCCCGTGTAAACACCCCTGCTCTACTAAATATAAACTCCTCACAATGGCTGAGCTACGACCTCCTAAGTGTAATGTCGTTTCTGACTGAGCAGGTACTTTGTGTGTTTAAGCCACAGATTCAGAGCTGTTTCGTTTTAACGGCTACATGATAACGTTAAAATGATAAATTGCTTTCAAGGGGGATGAAAGTGCTATCTCATTAGGAAACATTGTAGGGTCGTTTGGCTGTGCAGTTTATTTTCCGTACGCTGTGCCCAAGGGAGTCGGTTCTGCCCTTTAGATGTTCCACCAGTACAAATAAACGGGACCTCTCCCAAAGGCCTACTAGAAACAGTAGAGGAACAGTAGAGGAACAGTAGCGGAACAGTAGAGGAACAGTAGCGGAACAGTAGAGGAACAGTAGAGGAACAGGACCAGTTAATAAAGATAACCATGGGGGGCTTTATTTGTATTGTTTTTAAACGTCATGAAATTTAACAGCAAATATATTTAAATCTCTTCCCGACTATCTATACTCATCATGGGCTCCTCCACCCTTCTTTCCTCTCCTCCACCCCTTGTTCCTCTCCTCCACCCTGCCAGAGGCCTGGTGTTCGACACTATGCTCGGTAATCTGCTGAAGGTGGACTCCAATGGGAACGTCCTGCTCTGCACTCATGGCTTCAAATTCCACAGAAGGCAAGAGAGAGTTTTCCAAGAACACTGTGTGTGTGTGTATGTGTGTGTGTGTGAATGGGGTGTATGTGTACTTGAAGTATACTTGGTGTGTGTACTTGGTGCTCGGTTGTAGATCTAATATCTTAAAATCCACAAGCCAGTGTATTATTTTGGAGTTCATTCAATCATAGCAAAACAGGAAGCTCATGGGTCAGCACTGTCGTCAAAGCCACATCTGCACAATCATTTACCACACACAACGTGATGCTGCTATGCTAATGCTGATGATTCAGTTGACGTGACATCACCAGATGTAGAATAAAGAGCAGAGTCTGCATGAGGGCAAGACCATCCATTTGAAGCAGAGGAGGGACATTTGAAACCAGGCTATCCTGACCCCAACCCTGTTCAGACCCAACTGACCACAGCTGACTGGTCTGTGTTTTTAAAAGGAACTGAAAGAATGACAGAAATGTAACCAATGGGAGGATCATGTCTTAACTCGTGTAAGGTGGCTGAGGGATTCGGGAATCGGGCTATTACTCAGAAGATTGCCGGTTCGATTCCCGGCCGTGACAAATGACAGGACTTTACTGTAAGTCACTCTGGATAAGAGCATCTGCTAAATGACTAAATGTTATGTAAATGTAACTCTCTCCTTTTTTTGGGAAACGGATTTGAAGCATCAACTCCTCTAGCTTACGAAAGTGACATAACCAGCTCACAAATATTAAAAGTATATTTATATCTTGCACCTGGTGCTGTGGGATTTGGGAGGGAATGCCTTTGTCTTTGTTTGTGTTACTGCACGATTGTTGAAGTTTGTATCTGGGATTATTCAGTTTTATAAGGATTACATCAATCCTATAAGGTTTTTTCTTCTCATAAAGGTTGGTACATGTCTGTGAGTGAAGAGGAACTGAATGAATTCTGCGTGTACGATACACGGTGGCTTATAGGACACACAAGCAGTCTGCCTCTCCTCGGTCAGTGAAGCTTTAGATGCCTGTGGAAGTCCCCACCAGGAAGCTGAACCAGCGCGCGGCTCTGGTTCCTGTTCAGATCTGCTCACCACTGCATGCTGGGGAGAGGGTGTATGGAAAACTCCAGCTTTGCTTAATGGATGGCTGATTACTTCATTGTGACACGGTCTGGAAGCCCTGATCGAGACCCACCTTGTGACTTTGTCAGGGGGTTGTTATTATTATGTAATTTTTTTGATTATGGAATTTTTTATTAAAAGCCAAAAAACGATTTTTCAAACTTTCTATACTTTTTGGGAAATTTTTTCTCCCACACACAGTGAAAGGAGAGGACCCTCAAACGCTAAAAGTTTCAACAACAAAAAAGATTCTAAAGGTTGAACAAATGAACTAAGTGAAAAAGTGTAGTCAGTACTTCAACTTTTACCTGTGTTTTTTAACATGAGTGTCTGTACTTCTAGTTGAGTGAAGGATGTGTGTACTTTTGCCATGTCTGGTGCGCAGGGAGGAGATCCTGGTGTGTTACCCCAACATGTTCATCCAGAGAAGCAACACAGACCGCTTCTACATCCTCAACACTCTCTTCAACCTCTCAGGTACGCTACGAGTACTAAACTTTCTCTGTCTTTCATGCAAGATCTCTCGTGTTGGAAATAGCATGATGGATCTGAGATCCATCCTAGAAGATAAACCCTAGAAGATAAATCCTAGAAGATAAACCCTAGAAGATAAATCCTAGATGATTTCTGCTTTACATAGGTATGGGTTCGTGTGACCACTGTGAACGTACAGGACTCATCAAATTCAAATTCTCCTTTTCTAGAGGAAGGAGATCTTAGACGATTTATGATCGTATGATGTATCGTAGATACATGATAATAGTTGATACATTCTCGGAACTTTGGGATGGAATATCCAGGGGCTCTGTGATTCTGTGATTCTGTGATTCTGTGATTCTGTAAGGTTAACATGTTCCTGGTTTGCCCTTCCTCAGAGACATACCTCTACGCCTGCCTGGTAGACTTCTTCCATAGAACCGCCAGATTCAAGAAGTGAGTAGACACTTTATCATTCCCCCAGGCATCTCCTGCTCTCCAATTTTCAGTCTCTCTCTCTCTCTCTCTCTCTCTCTCTCTCTCTCTCTCTCTCTCTCTCTCTCTCTCTCTCTCTCTCTCTCTCTCTCTCTCACTCTCTGTCTCTCTATCTCTCTCTCTCTGTCTCTGTCTCTGTCTCTGTCTCTCTGTCTCTCTCTATTCTCTCCCACTTTGTCCCACTTTGTCTCTCTGCCTCTTTCTTTGCCTTTGTCTCTATCCATCTGTCTTTCTTTCTTTCTTTCTCTGTTGGCGTCAGAGTGCTCACTGTCTCCACCATGCCATGTCTTCCAGCCACGAGAAAGGGTACCAGCACGGCGATCTGTTCATGTCCTACAGAAGCATGTTCCAAGACGTCCGAGACGCCATGGACTTCATCCACAACACGGTCAGCAAACCCAACGGCCCCGCAGTCCGAACGTCTGGGCTCGTGTGATGGTGCTGTGTGATTGGTTGATTTCACCTCCAAGCTGTCTCCACCACACCTGCGTGCACAAAACTATTATTTCCCCCTGGGGGAAATGATAAAAATAACAGAGGCTAATGACTCTGTTTCTGTTCTCCTTACAGGGTATTCTGAAAGAGAGAACTGTGAATGATTTAGAAAAATATGTGATAAAAAACGTAAGTTATATTGCATTTCAAATACAGATTCCCACCTTTTGTCTATTTACTGGTAGTTGCTTGAGTTGAACTTAAACTCACTCTTCATTACAACTTCTCACCCATGCCAGTGACTGATTAGCTTTGTGACGGTATACATTGCAAGGTGGCTGCCTGTTTTAAGTCAGGTGACCCAAGTTCCAACCTGGGGAAGGGGTATAAAAGCAATGCCGAGTGACACAGTGACATCTAAACGTGGAACGCTCACATCTAAACTCTCATTAAATAAACACAGCTTCCGTTTTGACTTCCTGTGTCCACAGCCTGACCTTCCTGTTCTGCTGAGTCGCCTCAGAGAAGTGGCTAAAGTCTTCCTGGCGACTAACAGTGACTACAACTACACCGAGGTGAGAGTCCTGTCAACACAGACTTTATCAGAGACATGGTTGTGGATAGGGGAGCCACGACAGGTGTGTTTAATGTGGCTTCCTCCTGTCCTCAGGCCATTATGACGTACCTCTTTGAAGAACCACAAGATGGCGCCACGGTGATGCTCTGCGTTTGATGTTTTTCAACCCTGTTGGATTGACTGTGTTTGGTTCAGGACTTCACTTTGTTTTATTGATTGAAAGTTTATTGGATTGATTGATTTTCCATGGTCCTTCTCTCTAGTCGGGCCAACCCAAAAAGTCGTGGCAGTCGTACTTTGACCTTATCGTCGTGGACACCAGGAAACCCCTGTTCTTTGCGGGTGGGACAGTGCTGAGACAAGTAAACACGGTAAGAAAACCCTGACTTATCGTCGTGACGCAGCATGCGGGGGTAACCTCACGAAGCCCATGGGGTGATTGGAGCTTAGTGGTTAGAGCGTTAACTGCAGAGCAAGAGGCTGCGGGTTCAAATCCCTTCCCCTCCTGTTCGTTGCTTTCGATGAAAAACTTCTGCTGAACGATCACGTTATTGTACTTGCTGTATTTCCTTGTTTCGTGTCGTCTTTTCTCACCACAGAACACGGGAAATCTGCGTATCGGAACTTACACTGGAGACCTTCAACATGGCACCGTCTACTCTGGGGGTGAGCACACAGGAGGGAGGGAGAAGGGATGCGAGCTAGAGGAACATGCCAGGCGACTGAAGGCATAGGCATTGACGGTTTTACTGTCAGTGAAACTGTGTCATATTCGTGTCACGTGTCGAGTTGTTTCTCTGTAAGCCTGGTGACTGATTAAGCAATTGTTCCAGTCTACAAAGAAAATCCATAGAGGTGTTCCAGACTTGTCTTTATCCATATCCAGTATGCTGTGTTCTAGAACCA